>NW_010232525.1:35779-41518 GCF_000690775.1 Eurypyga helias | reverse complement strand
AAGTTGCATAATTATTTTGCAGGCAAAAGTGAGTGACGAGGTCTCCAACCCCAGGCTTCCTCCCGCCAGTGTGTCAAGTCAAGGGCTGGAACACTTTTGGGATAAGCCTTGAGCTGGAATGAAGCTATTCCCCTCTCATTTCCCTTAAATGGTGCGTCTGACTCACTGTATTTGGGGGACATGCCTTGGTAACTCACTGACTGTTTATCCAAGTTCTAATCGTGTGATTAAAATAACTGGTTTGTAATCCCCAGATCACAAGGACCCGGCTCCTGGTATCTCTCACACTGATTTAAGCCCTGAGAGCAGGCCCACTTACACGGGTGTTTACCGACCGTGCCGTTGCTGTGAGCCACACAGCCACCCTCCGCCTTTTCCAGCGCAATCGCTCCGCCTGGGATGGCGTCAGGTCTCCAAAGAGACCTTGTGGGTCACCACGGGAGGGAAAGGATGGGCCTGGGGCTAATCTGCTGAAGCAAAACAGGCTCCGACCCATGTCAAGCCACGACTTAAGGCTGTAGGATGGGGCAGAAAATTCACTCGGACTTTCTCTCCGCTCCAGTTCTCACTGAACAGAGCTAGAGATAAGAAATAAACAGATAAGTTGGTGGGGTTTTTTCCTTCTCCTGCGTTTGCAGGCTGTGGTTTCCCTCACTAGCACCAGTTTCCCAGCACGGTGTATAGCGCTGCTGGGACAGACTTTCAGACAGGCTCTGTGCTGCAAGTACAACCCAAGCGATACTGTTGAAGGCCTTGGTCTGCTTTCGTAAAGCACATTAAAAAAATCTGGATGGGAGCAATAACCAAATCGGTTCAGGACTGGGCTCAATATTTTTTGCCTCAAGTTCTGCTGGCAACAGTGAGTAAATTTGGTGCCAGCTGTTTTCTCCTGATGCTACAGAAGGAGAGGAAGCCTTTCTAGCTGAGGCGATGCTGCCTTGCTGGCCCAACATTCAGCCACCAAGAAGGTGGATGTTGGGGCAGAAGGTTGGGAACGGGAGTGTTCCCTGGACTGCAGCCTCGGCTGGATGCACAGCGCTGCTCTCTTGGCACAGGGGCCAAGAGGACCCGTGAGTGCACATGCTGGGAGTGAAAGGACACTAATTTGTTGACAGTTAACAAAGCCGATATCTGAGGGATGTGTCATAACATTCCGAGGAGCAGAACTACAATAACGGAATGTGTTTTCACTTTAGATAATGTCTTTTTGGCTGATAGATGCAGAGAAAAACAAAGGATGAGCCTTTATGAGAGAGGAGGGAGGTTAAAGTCACTCCTTTGAACCCTGCAGATGGCCCTTAGAGCAGGGGCAGGTAGCGGGACTCACTGGTACCCACTGGTCATTGAATCGCAGATATCCATAGAGATGGAGAAAAGATAAAGGCTCGTAACTAAACTGACCCAAGTCCCATTGCTGGCACAAACTCTCAGCAACATCCATGGGGTTTGGATTAGGTCCTTAATGAGCTGCCTTTCTCCCTTCAACCCTGCAGTTGATGGAGGTGCCAAAAGTGGATTTGGGGAATATAAAATGAGAGAGAAATTCCCACAGCAGCACTGAGCGCTTTAGCTGGTACTCGTAGAGAGCATATTTCTTTGCCAACTCCATAAAGCAGGACTGCTATGAGGGACTCATGACTGTTTGCTTTATCCATCCCGCACCACGTCAGACTACGCGCTGGGTCCTCCTGCTTCTATGTCAGCTTCTCCCTAGCGACATGACCTAAAATGAGACTGCCAAGGCTATCAGGCTTCTTAAAGTGACAAAACACAACGTGAACACCCATTATGTTCTCTACTCAGCTGGATTTCTTAAATATGTTCTAGATGTTTGGCTTACTTAAGGACAGGAAAAAAAAAAAGCCATGTCTTTGTTCAAGTATTGTTTTTCTTTCTGAGCACAATCGGTTGTGATGTTTGTCCCTGCAGTGCAACAGGTTTTCAACACAATGGATGGAAATACTAACTCACAACTTTAAAATGGCAACACATCACACTCTGAGGACTAGCATTTGCTTTTGAACTTGAGTGGTATAGTCACTAAAAAGACTCATATCTCTTGACTTTGTCATGTACATGTAAAATAAGTGTCTTTATCCTATGAGATCTCATTAGGAAACACATCTGACATTCTTATGAAGGACAGTATTTGCTCAATATTCATTTAGTGTGTATGGAGGATAAGCAAGCTCCAGATCAGCTTTCACCTATGTGCAAAGCTGCAGCTGAATGACAAAAACCCATAGTGTTGGTTGAGCCTCATCCAGTATTAACCCATACTGAAACAGTACCTTGGATTCCTACTCCAACAGCTGGAACCCTGAGCACTGTGCGTGGTGCGGAAACAGTCTTGCCACACAGTGCTAGCACAATGCAGGCCTGTCAGCATCAAGGAGGTCAGATACCAGCATGCAGAACCAGCCTGTTCACACGGAACAAGCAGAATTAATCCATGCTAGGATCCTCATGAGCGTGCAGCAGCCACTTTTCAAACCTAAGGATGCCAGACTATCATAGGTGCACAAATGGATCTGGTGTTATGCAGCAGACGGATGTCTAGAGCTGACTAGGTCACTGAACTGCCAAGAAAAACAAGCTGTTTCCAGAAAGTAACTGGGTTGGCAAGTCTACAACCTGCAGAAAAAGGAGTCAGAGTCCAATCCACCTTTTTGATATAACGGCTGATCACCATCACCTCCTGGCTACGGAGGATGAATGAAATTTGCTCATCATCTTTTTAATTAAGTTACGTAGCGATAGTACACACAGTACAAAGTTTCTAACAGCAGAAGTTGCTGTCACAGAGAAGTGTAGGGCAGGAGGCATCTTGAAAATGCAGTTTCACATAGCTGTCCAAGGCCACTTTAAGAAAGCAAGGAGAAATTCAGGCTGTGTACCACTGAGTCTACTGACTTGAAGTAACCAGCTACCACCCTGCCAATGGCAGTTAAAAAACGAAGGCACACAAAGAACGGAATCCCATAACATTCATCCAAGGTTGCATTACACCAGGACTGGCAAATTCACCAACTGCTACTCATCCTGCTATAAGCAGAAAAATTGACTCACTGCAGGAGAAAATGCAAAGCCTCAAGGACCGGGTTTCCCCATTTAAAGGACCCTTTCCACCAACCTAAATTTTGTAGAGCAGCTGTGGTGTTTGAGAGGATGGTGTTATCCCTAAAGAATCCCAATGCACCCACCTGGTACTGAGCCCTCTCTGGGACATTGATTCAGGTGACACACATATGGACAGACTGCTGCTAATACCTGTCATGTCTGTGGAAGTAGGCTGCTGGCAGACAAACGCAGTGCATGAGGACCTGCATTGCTGTGTAGGTGCTCAGTGGGTTCTTTCCCCTAAAACTCCCCTTACCTGCAACACCATTTACCAATGAGCTAACACTCACAGGCACACCAGTGAGTTTTACACTCAAGCTCGCTCATAGTCAGCTTTCTATTTTGAGCTGACCAAAACAGTGCAAACAGCATTAAGCCCTCGGGGCAAAGCACACGTCAAAGTTTAAAAGGAAAAGCATTTTGTAGCAGTCCAAACACATACAAAAATGCACACCACTGTACAGCATTGGCCCATCTCTGCAACCAGGGAAGGGCTGACACCACCCACGGAGCCTGGATCAGGTCCTTCTCCTCAGGGCCTGGTTTATCTTCCAAACACAAAACTATTTTCCTGACCAAAACAGACAACAGAAACCTTTTATGTGCTGCTTCTTGCTGTCCTGTCCTCACTTCGCTGCTTATCGCTCTCTCACCCCACCAAAACCACCTTCACACTGAGGCTGTCTCAGCCCCTTCTAGGAAACTTCTCCTCTCTGCAGCACCTCAGCTGTGTTTGAGGGTGGAGCAGGACTGGCAGTTCCTTAGACCTCTAAGGGACATATCATCAGTTATACTTCTCTTTTTGGAAGATCGCCCAGCCAGCAGTGGGTTTGGCAAGGGAACAGAAAGGGCTGGCACACCCCATTTCCACCCAGACCACTAGGTACTAACACTCGCTCAACACCTGGCAGAGATGCTGCACAGCACTCAGGGAAGCTGGGGCTGTACCCAAGCCTCTCTTCAAGGGGACACAGACTGTGTCCCTAGTCACAAGGGGCCCTCAGCCTCTCATCTTTGCTGGCCAGTGGTGGCAACATGCGAGATTTTGAGGATATGTCTCGGGCAGCACTCCACCACGTGCTGCTGCTGGATGCAGAGCTGTTCTTGCTTCTTTTGTAGGCTTCTACTACTGCTTTGTCTCCAAGGCTGCATTTCATCCACGGCCTGTGTGTACTCTGCCCCCATCCTGTGGAAAGTTAACAGAAGCAAAATTCAGTTATTTTCTTCACCTCACTTCCATTCTTCCCCTTCTGGTACCTGGCCGTCGAATCCAGTCCTTCCTCCAGTCCCTGGGCTCTTGTCCCGTCTTCACTTATATCTGCATGATGCTCCCATTGACGGGGCATTTGTCTCACCTTTGAGTCCCTCAGAGCCTTGCAGTCAACATGGTCACTGTTGCTTGCTTAGACATGAGCTCGCTGCACCATTGGCCACCCCCAGCCCCAGGCAGTTCTGTCTGGCCACCAGTTATTCAGGGTCCATACTATGCTCTGTGCTGCTGGGAAATTATGATGACTTTAAACCAAGCACTGCAGCAGCTCGGGATTAGCAGGGATAGGTTAAATATTTGGCTGCAGAGAAAAGCCATGCCTGAAGATGTTTTGCTCTATCAAGGTTTGCCGGGCAGGGAGCGAGCCATGACAAGGAAGAGTATCACAGCTGAAAAGGGAAGGTGTGAGCAGTGTTCCTTGCCCACGAGGAAAGAACAAAAAGTGAAAAAGGAAACAGGCAGAGAGTTGAGGCAAACAAATCCTTTAGATACCAATTTGCTTCTGCAAATATTCCTTCTTTCTCCTCTGTCTCCACCTGCTCTCCCAGTTTCCCGCCTCCTGGCCCAGGACCCAGGCACCCACTGGTGCTCAGCACTGCATGCAAGCTGCTGATGTCTCCCAGGGCTCACGTCAGGTCTCTTCCTCAGGGTCCATGTTTTTTCTGTTCAGGCACAAATTAAAGCAGTGTTGGCTGGTTCTGGACACTCTCAGGCAGTCCCTTCTGGCTCACCACCTTCCTTCTGACAGAGAAAACCATTAAACTCTTTTTCTTTTTATTTGGTATTATTTGTCTTACCCCCAAAACTGGTTTCAGGAATGGCTGATGAATTACTTTAACATTTCAAACAATCAATTTTGGACAGAGATCAAGCAAGAGCGGGGATGGTAAATCATTGGGAAGGCTATTGATGATGACAGACAGATGGTTAGAGAGAAAGACTAATATCAAAGTTACCTCCAGCATCTTGGCCCCAGTGACCCATGAAGCAGCATTTTATGCGACCATCAGCTTGATCAAGCAGAGGATCAGATATGCTCACCCTGTGAATAAAATACTTTGGAAAACAGCTATAATACTTAGTGTCCTTTGATCTTTCTACTGCCTCCCAGTATGCTTATTGCTACTTTAAATCAATCCCCTGATGACTTCTCAGGGAAGGGGGAGACTGTTGTCCTATAGCCAACATGTTATACAAACACCCTGAACATTTCTGGTTATTAAACACCCTCTAGCACATCTCTTTTTCGAGAGGGAGTCCTGGGTGTCCCTGTAAATCATGGCTGAGGTAACCGCATTTCTTCCTGCGTAAGAATTTCCATCGTTATCCAGTAGGAAGAATGCCTCTTC
>NW_010232525.1:31344-35748 GCF_000690775.1 Eurypyga helias | reverse complement strand
CTCTGCATTCCTGCAGAGAAGTGCAGCTGGCACTGCGACGTGGCACCCTGCCTCCTGCCCAAGAGGTAAGGGAATGATCCCTATATATGGTCTGAAAAGTGACTTGGGAACTTGCATGAGGTAAGGGCATGGTCCCGTGCTGGCATGTGTTATTATTACATGTATAAAGCTTCTGGAGCCGGTAGCAGTGAGATGAAAAAAATTATCAGAGATTTCCCATTAAAAGTTTGGTAAAAATATTTTCACATTTTCCAATCTTTCTTCAGATTTTACTATCACAGTGAAACACTGAATCTTCCCTCAGATTATGCACTAGAGAAGAAAAAAAAAGACAAGAATTTGGACCAATTTGGGTCTGTAAGAGAACACAAGATTTTTATAAGCTATCTTTCATTACAGCATTTTCTTCAACTCGGACCCTCCCCTCATTCCCCACAAAGATGTGGTGACCCACCTGCTGCAGCACGCCTTGGAGATGTCCCTTTTTCAGTTCTCTGCCTTACTGCTCTGGTGTTCTTGGCAGAAGCAAATGTCAACCCTGAGTCCAGACCAGCAAATGTAGAGCTGGTTCGGATTTTATGCTAATACCTCCAAGGATTCACCAGCTGCATTTGGGAGTGTTGTACATCAAATAATCTGCAAAGCTGCACCATGAGGCCTTGAGAAGGGAGAAGGCAATGTTCTCTCCTGGGGACAGGCCCTTGCTGACAGGGAGGACATCCTATGTCCAGCAAGGGGCTGGAGCCCCAACTCCATGACACTGGTTGCAGGTTTTCAGGTCTAGAAACTTGAGCTAGCGGAGAAGAGAGAGAGGTGGCAGTGCCACCAAATCTGAGAGAAGGTAAGGAAGAAGGGAAGGACGAGGACGAAGCAGCCTTTGGGAAGGAAGGATGTGGCAGCAACCTCCCATGGGGTCTGTGTTGGTTGTGAAGCTGCCACCTGTCACGCTCAGCTGCAAATGGCCTGGTACAGCCTGATGTGAAGGTACCTGACGGGCTCCTCCGTTTTGCTGGCCATGCAGTAGCCACCCACCAAGCTCAGGTCCCTGTCCTACGTCATGCCCAGGTCACCTGGGGCTCATCACTACAGTTAGGCCTTCATTTTGCTGTGAAAACCCACCAGTGATCCCTGGGCTTGACTGTGAAGGGTGCAGCAGCACCCGCAAAAGCATTAAGAGACACCTTAATTATGTGTCACTGCCTGTGACACATAATACCTTTGCTAAGCAGGAATATCACAGCTTTAAAGATTATTTCAACATCCTTCCAGAGTCTGACTGGGAAGCTGAAGAACCTCTCTTTCCTATAGATATGAACTTTCCCTCCATGCTCCCAGCTTCCCAAGAAGATGTAAAGAGTGAGATTTTCCAATTCCCGACATTTCCACACTTAGAGTACAAGACACCAGCCCAGAACTTCACCCGTCCTGGACATCATCAAGGAAAATCCACACCTGAAAAAAAGCAGCAGCAATCCCTACTGCTGCACTCCCACTTGGAAAAACAGATTTCTTACAGGGGGATACTTTGGTGTAAAACATACTAAAAAGAACAGGGTTTTGCTTTTAATGTTTCACTTACAAGGAAAAGCTTTGACCGCTTTGCATTTCAGGGCACATCAGACAAATTCTGGACCATAGCTAACCAGGTAAATGATGAGTGGCTGGTATTCCCACCCCTTGCTCTTCCACTCCCTTTCCCAGCTGAGGAACATATTATGTAGGATCCTGCACAGTGGTTGAGCGGAGGTTTGACAAAGGCGGGGCCGAGTGCACAACGAAGACTTTCAAGTGGTTGTGCTGATGCAGTAATTTCATGGTTCGCTCAGTTCCAGACTTTAACCTCAGTGCCAAGAATCAATGCCACATAAAAATGAAGAATCCAAAATAATTTTAAAATACACATGGAGAGAGAAATGCAATACAAAATACAGCTAAAAATAAAAGAGCAAAAGTAAGCAAACAAGGAATGCTCAAAATGGGCATGGCAGTTTCCTCTGGATCAAAATTAAGATTTAGTTACCACCCAGTCTAGTGAACCTGGAGTGAATCTGGAAGACATTAAAGATTAGGAATAAAAAAAACATGGAGTTGAAAATTTATATTTAAGTTTGGTTACTAATTAAAATAAATTGCAAAAATAACAGCAATGGGTTGCCAATATTATTTGTACTTTTATACTGTTTCCAAATACCCTGGGCAGAAGTGCACCGCTTAGTCCTTTGAAAGAGTAGAACATTTGAATAAAAATGCATAATCAAGTTTCAGACTTTAGAAACAGTGCACAGGAATAAAACCGTCTGCTGTATGTTCTCAGGCTTAAGAGCCAATTACTAATTGTATTAGCTCTCGATGTTTTAAGTTATCACCATGGCACTAAGTCGGTCTCCAGGAGCAGCAGGCGTGGGGCTGCTCTGGGAGTGGGGACAAGCTGGGGGCAACCCCCGTGCAGCCTGTGCCCTCCCCACAGGTACAGTCCCTGGGGGCTGACCACGACAGGCAAGCTTGGGGCTGCTAACCAGCTCCATGGACTGCCCCAAGCTGGGCGAGAGATCAGCCAAGTCCGGGTCCACACAGGGGTCCCACCAGGTGCAGGGGGAACCGGGGTTACGCATGAGGCTAGAGATGAGGCTGCCTCCAACATCAGGCTGAGATTCAGCCAGGAAGCAGGGCAGAGGCTAGGCTGAAGCCCTGCACACCCACGGCGTGGCTTGGACTCAGACTAGACCTGGCGCCCAGGCTAAAACAGAGCCCCTGGGCCCACCAGCTAAGGGTGTGAGGTAGGTGTCCTTGGTGACAATTCATATCCCATCTGAATTTAATGCATCTTTTGGCCTTTGGGGCTACTGAGTGCACTGAACTCCATAAAGTGCCTTTGAACTTATACCTAGGTACAAGTACCTAGGGGTTTTTTTCTTCTTTTTTTTTATTAAAGCACAATCTGAACTAAACTGGGACCAGCTAGCTACCGATTTGCTGTAGACAATTTGGGCTGTGACCCCATCAGATAAGCCAAGATCAGAGACAGCTGAATGGGGTCTCCCAGAGTAAACCTGAGCACTGGCAGAGCCAGTGGCAATCATTCCCCAGACAATCTGGATCAGAAGTCCAAAGAGTTTCCTGTGGCTAGAGATTGGGCCTTTCACATGAGATTAAATCTTGTGGTCCATGAAAAGATCCCCTTGGATATTTTATGACAAGAGGAATCTCTGCCCTAATTCCCATTCCCCTGCAGCAGGACTCCAGTCAGCATAAGAGGCAGACACCGTGCTCCCAAACTGCTGCTGGATTTTCAGTGGGAGTTGCATTTCAGAGCATCTGCCCTATCCTCTATTCCTGAAATCCTTTTGGTATTTGCCCTACATACATCCAGCTTAGCCCGCGCCAAAGACACCCTACGACAAACCTCCTCGAATGCTGTCCTGGCGCTTCCATTTCCAGGTCAAAATATCAGCTAAAATGGTCTTGAGCGGTCTTCAGAGTAGGTTTGATTCCAGGTTCATCTGACAACATTCACATACAAAATAGTTCAGGGGAAGTGAATGTCCTCCAACATAAAACCGTTGAAGGACCAGAGATTCAGAAAACTGACCAGATGGCTGGTTCATTTCTACTCAGGAAACTATGGTATGTTTTTAAAAGCTCCACAGACAGTCTCTTTTGCCTTTGACAAATTACTTGCTCTCTTGTACATCAGCCATCCCAAACATCTGCTCAGTAGCTGCCATCCCACTGTAACATCCTGGTTTCTTCTCCACAGGAACTTTGTCAATTCACTATCCTTTTCTTGTAATCACTCTTTCTCATTACTTATGTCAAGGAACCACTTGAGCGTCTTTAATTCACCCACGTTTTCCCAGGCACGGCTAAAAGCCTCTGGTTGTGTTCACCACAGGAAATGCCTGGTTATCTGTCAGGTAAACTGATGACTTAAATACCAAAGTCTTCCAGGACAGTTTTCTGTCTTTTAAAAGCAGTTCTCAGTCCAGTCCTAATGCCCTGTTTCCTTAATACAATCAGAGCATCTTGGATCTTTGTCTGAGACCCATGGCAACGATTAAAGACCCTACTGGGGGAAGCAGCAGGCACGAATGGCACAGATCTTCATAGGATTCCCACCAATTCCTGTGCTTCAGCAGAAAGCTCTGGTGGTCAGATATTTTGAAGGCTTCTCCTTGCTGTTTTTCACAAAACATATTCATTCCTCTTCCATGAGGTCAAAAATCAGTAGTCTGTCACTTTGTTTTACACTGCCTGTCTTTTGCCCTCTGAATGCATTTAGCATTGTCTCATAGGAAAAATCATAGAATCACAGAACGGTTTGGGTTGGAAGGGACCTTAAAGACCATCTCGTTCCAACCCCCCTGCCATGGGCAGGGACACCTTCCCCTAGACCAGGTTGCTCCC
>NW_010232525.1:13834-31258 GCF_000690775.1 Eurypyga helias | reverse complement strand
TTTAAAATCAAGATGAGGGAAAATAGCATTGTCTGTGAGTCTTACTGCACAGCTGACAAACCCCTGTTGTATCAGGTACGTCAAAAAGGATACCCCACACATGCTTTCATGGAGGCCCCTTCAGGCACTGGAAGGTGCTATAAGGTCTCCATGGACCCTTCTCTTCTCCAGGCTGAACAAGCCCAACTCTTTCACCCTAACACTTGATTGTCAGATTTCTACAATTTCTAATTAAACCAAAAGTGTTCCCCATCTGTACTCCTTCTCTCTGCCTTCCTGTATGGATTCCTTAGCTCAGGAAGGCAGATCCCGAGAAGATTTTCTAATTTCTTTTAGGCAGATTTCTGATTTTTGTTATCTTTCTACCTGCAAATGTTATTCTGCTCACTATCATAGAATCATAGAATGGTTAGGGTTGGAAGGGACCTTAAAGATCATCTAGTTCCAACCCCGCTGGTTGGAACTAGGTCAGACATGCAAATCTGAAGTTTTTGATGACAGCATTAAAGATGACAGGATTCATGACAGTCCATAGGTAAGGATGTGGAAACCCCTGAATCAGGCTCATATAACCCAGGGACATGTAAAATGAGAATGTGACTTTTTCACTGGGAGCTGTGAAGGTCATTGAAGGCCACCAAACCCCAAAACTAAGTGAAAAAGCTAAGATCCTTAGAAATAATAAGTAATTACTTCCTTTACCTTCACTGTGATGTATATAGGGACTGTATCATACACAAATGAACTAAGCCAGCTCACAGATAGAGCAGTGAAGAGATCTAAACACTAGTAATAATAAAAACAGCTATTTAACATGGAAGAAGCCAAGAGGCTCTCTTAGCATAAAGATGCATGGTAAGACAAAGCAACTGCCTGACCTGAAATTTGGCTCAGCCGGGACACCAGGACACAGTCTGCAGCAAATGTCACCTGGGCATTAGTCAGCATTCACTGTCAAGATCGTGGCTTTGTATCTTTCCAGAAAAGCAGGATGTTAGCACCCCGTTACAGTCGATAGTGACAGACAGGATAGACACACGGCACAACATACTGGACTGATATATTTCCATCAGTGTGGTCCTGAGAGTCCTTCAGTGGGCCACCAGACCATCAGACTTCACCAGGCAGGCTCCCACTGCCGCACTGCGTGCTGGGAAAGGGGAAAGGTATATATGGGAACAGCCTTCCTTCACCATTGCTTTCAACCCTTCCATCCCAGAATTTATAGAGATAGAATCTTGTTGTTCAAGAAAACAGGAAAAGGGTACTGTGCAAAATAATTATACTGAAGATATTTAATGGCACAGAGCACCGTACAGAGGGAATAACCAGGCCATGCAGAAGCACTGAGATTGTAAGTCCTGCACAACTTTGGCTTTAACAGGCAAAAATAGTACTGATGTCTTTTTAATGGGGTTTTTGGTGGGAGAAGGGAACTGTTTTCACTTAAAAGCCAAAAATCCTGTTAGCCATGGAAGCCCTATGTCTTCAGCTTGTGTGTTTTCAGAATATATGTATTTTTTTAATATATGGTGTATATATAACTATTACATGGGCTTAACCAAACTCAGAAGTAATAACAGGATTTTTCAAATAAAATTAAGAAACTTCTACCCAAAGAAAATGGCACTTACTGTGCAGTCAAGCGTCCCTGCTGCTACCATGCTACATAGCCATCACATCTGGGCTGAAATACGCACATCACGTTGTCACCACTCCATAAACAACATGAATGCTCAGACAGAGCAAAGAGGTCTTGGTCGTGCTGCTTCCAGCCCGGTCATACATGGCCAGGGGACTCGGGCAAGAGGTGGCAGAGAGTGAGCCCGGCAGCAGTTCTGAGCTCCTCATCAGCAGGGTCACCTCACTGGCCATGGCCACCACCTGCCTGACCCCTGGGTCTCACCAGAGCCAGTTGGAAAAAGCAGTTTTTCTTCAAGATGTACCAAACAGAACCCCAGAAACAGACTCTCAGAGAAAAAATACCACAGTCTCTCTCTTCTCCCCTTCTTTCTGCTTTCCACTCAGTTTTAATGAACATCCTTTGGAAAGAGAAAGGGAAAAAGAAAAGGAGGAATATAGCGTGGGATGTGTCTGGTGAGTATTAGGCAAGATGGGCTCAGAAAGACAAGTCAGGACAGAAGAAGGAAGGGGTAAATCCTGACCTCTCCGAGCTTAGGAGGGGTTCCACAGGGACCAGAGAGGGTCCTGAGCATCCCTGTGCTGTCATGCCCTGTCTCTGCTCTTTTCTCATCAGTGCCCAGCAGGATGAAACCCCTCACGTAGGCCTCAGAGACAGCTTTATTGCATTAAAAATCAGGGAGCTGGTGCCCTAGTGTTCCTTCTTTTATAAAAGAGGAGGAATGTGCTTTGGCTGCTGAACAAGAACAGTAAAGATGGGTTGTAACAGACACAGTTAAAGTACTTGAACCAACTTTTTTTTCATTTTATCTCTTTCTCCCCATTTGATTCGCATAACAAGTAAATCCACCCACTGAATATAAATACAAATAGATTTTCATGGGAAAGTTCATTAAAAACACCCTCAAGTCTTTTAAAAAGAATTCAAAAGACATGTCAATGAGCAGCTGTAAGCTAAAATTCCTGTCATGCTTACTCTTCCAACAAAACCAAAACTAGAATCTTCCTGGGTAATTCCCATCTTTGCATAGGTCAAATTCATGAATTATGTTACTTTTCCCCAGGCCCTCTCCACAGCCAAAACTAAGCCGGGATGAGCAATAAATTCATTCACTAGATGGAGCAAGAGTATCTAGATAGTAGAAGGTACACCGAAGTACTATAATGTGAGTCTCAGAACTAGGACAGCGCAACTTCATTTGCAAGCCTCAGAAAACCACAGACAGAGTTCTTGTCTTTTAGGCTTATTCCAGCAATGTCAGTGTCACGCCGAGGTAGCTGAGCAATACTCGAAAATTAGGGGGAGTTCCTGGGTAATACTTTGTATCCCGAGGAACAGTAATTTTCAGCGGTGAAAGCAGCCCCACTGTGCAGAGCATTCTCTCTTCAAGTTATGGATGGTACAGGGGCACCTCACATACTGCAACCCCATGGCAGGGGGTTGTCTTGGCTTTTTGGCTTGAAGGTATGAAAGGCACATCTGTGTAGCCATTGCTGGTCCTCCCTTGCAGGAATAAATGCCATTTCCAGGCATTAATAGAAGTCCTCCCGGGTATTACCAGTACAGAGGGTCTAGCATGGAGTAACATGGTAAGAAAGCTGGAGGACTGCACTGTCTCTTGGGATGGGGGCTACTGATGCTGGGGTGAAGTTTTCTGCAGGTTGTCTGGCAACTGCAGTTCAGCACAGGCAGCTGAATCCACCACTGTGGCTTATTCCTGTTTTCCCGCAGTGTTAGATCTGTGGCAAAATGTTGTGGTTTAACTCCAGGCAGCAACTAAACACCACACAGTCGCTCACTCACTTCCCCCCACAGCAGGATGGAGTGAGAGAATCAGAAGGGTAAAAGTGAGAAAACTCATGGGTTGACATAAAAACAGTGTATTAATTCAACTATAATAATAAATAACTGTAATGAAAACAATAATAATAATTAAAAAACCCAAATGAAAAATAACAGAAATAAAACCCAAGAAAGACAAGTGATGTAAATGAAAACAATTTCTTACTACCAACTGAACAATGCCCAGACAGTCCCCAGGCACCACCCACCACCACTAACTTCCCCCCTAGTTTTAATGCTGAGCATGACATGCTATGGTATGGAATATCCCTTTGGTCAGTGGGGTCAGCTGTCCAGGCTGTGTCCCCTCCCAGCTTCTTGTGCACCCCCAGCCCACTTGCTGGTGCGGTGAGAGGCAGAAAAGGCCTCAACTGTGTGTAAGCACTGCTCAGCAGTAACAAAAACATCCCTGTGTTAACACTGTCTCCAGCACAAATCCAAAACACAGCTCCGTACTGGCTACTGTGAAGAAAATTAACTCTTATCTCCATCAAAACCAGCACACACAGGCACACACCACACAAGCTGCCCCTTATCCTCTGAAGACGCACCTACACTGCTACATGAGAGCAGTGCCAAAGCTACATCCAAGAACAACGTCATTGCATACCATGTCACCCACTGCCAAAGACACCATCAGAACACTGGCGCTGAAGCAACCCGCCTGCTCTGCATGGGGAGGCACGTTCCCTCTTTTATATGCACAGAGATGTGTAAGAAGGCTCTGGGCTTCAGAGCTCGCTCATGATCACATACCTCCCGTACCAGCTTCCTCTGCCTATGGAGAAGTGGCAAATGACTGATGCAGGCCCAAATATCACCTGTCACGAGGACATCTGGGATTTACCAGTGTCTCCATTCAGCTGCCCAGGAGACCAACACAGACACCATAGGCCATGTCTTGTGAAAGCCTTCAGTGCTGTGGCACACCTAGGACTGCTAGGCTGTACGACAACCAGGGCAGACAACATGGACCACATTCAAGAAAAGGACAAAACCCATTTTACAGCCATTTGTTGGCCAACAGAAAAGAAATTCCGGGTCTTGGGATCTGTGACAGCTCCTCCAGCCCCACTTTCTCTGCCTCAGTTGCAGTTCAGTTGTCACTCCCCTTTCAGTCATTAACTGTCACCGGTCTGCTGACCCTGCTGCCACCTCCCTCCCAGCCCCTCAACTTTCAGGGTAAATCACATCCTCTCCCCCTTCTTCCTGAGACTTCTCAGTGGCAAAAATAGTTTAATTCCGAACTGGAGACTCAGCAAGCCCTTTGTGACTTGGCTTTTGACACTCCATTCTGAGGAAAACTTCTGGTGCAGAAAATATCATTCTGCAGGGCTGAAGATTAACAGAAATATTCACAAGTAAAAATAGGATCTGCACAGGCCTAATAATTTTTTTTTTTAAATGTTAGACAACCTTAATTTTTGGCCCTGTTATCAACTTCTGCTGCCTGTGGTGGCCACTAAAAAAAAACAACAGGGCAAATAGTGATCAAATCTACTAGCACAGAAAGCTATAAGTGCCTACAGAGACTCGTGTTAAAAATAAATCATGCACTGAGGATCATTTCTCTCCAGTATCTGGCAGCCTGGAGTTAGAGTGAGTCTTCATGAGGAGAAAAAGTCACCTTCCTCCCCAACCATACCCACGTCTAGAAGCAGCAGCTCGTTCCACCCCATAACCCAGTGCCATCCTGAATTTTCATATGTCTTTGGGGAGCTGCAATTTTACAGGGAGATACAGTTTCTCAACGTGGAAAGTGGTTGACATGAGAACAATGATTTGGCAAGATGACGTATTCACGCTGGACTTTTAAGGAAGGAAAAGACAACTCACTGCAAACATTCTTTGTGGGATGAAACTCTTCCTATAAGATATTCATCTGCCTTGCAGAGAGTTTCAGCAGAGTGACTTGCTCCCAGGGATGCAACAAGAACCTTCCCCTTCACCACCTTCCTTTGAGAGTATGACGTATTTAACAAAATTCCTCGATAAATCATATTGCATCTTAGGAAGGCTAAATGATGGCAATAAAGAGGCAGAGAGAGATGCAAACAAAGATGTAGAAATGTTAAAAAAATTCCAACTATTTTTGTAGGCGATTACAAAAGCTTTCTTTCCCCACTTTTTCCCCTCACAAAAATGTTTTCCTTTTGGACAAAGAAGCCTGGACTTAAAACCGAGTTTTCTCCTGTTTTCTTAAACCATTTTCTATTAAAAAAGCATCTTTAAAAACCACTTCCCAAAATAATTTCCAGTTTTTATAAACAAAATACTTGTACCCCAAAGTTGTGGTTTCTCATTTTTTTAATCCATGAAAAAACACTTTTGTGTTCTGAAATGCTCTAAGGGGAAAAAAAGCTCAACCAACTCTTCACAATGGTCGCACTCACTGGTTTTCTGAAATAGGCTTGCTCCTGCCTGCTTTTTATAGAGCTAGACACGGCTAGGCTTGGTGCGGGCTTAGATGGGAGACGGTAGGAGGATTGCTCTTTCTGCAGCAGCAGGCAGCTTGCAGACCTCAAACTGCTTTATGAACTCTTTTATCTCAATAAGTATCTGTACATAAAACAAGACGAGGTTTCTGACTCATCTTTGCCCGGATTCTCCCTGGCAAACCTTACACTGCCTTTAGGGTCCTGCAGGGGAAGAGGTACATACCTTCAGTATCTTACGGTCTCTGGGGAAATGCTTCTTATCTCCACCTGCTAATTTTTTGCCTTCTTTTATGCAGAAGACAGGATTGTCAGCCACGCACCATGTCTGTGTATCTGATACATTTTGAACCCCCTAAAGTCCCTGCAAGGGTGGGAGATTCACAAGTTGGGCCTAATTACCTGTGATCTTAATCTCTACCTTCGAATGAAGCAGCCCTAAGCCCCTTAGTAAATACGCCACGGGGGAGAACTGAAGAGAGACCAACTCAGGAGAGAAATTCTTACAATATATTTGAAAAACAGAGGCAGTCGTAGCAAAAGATGTCAGCAAGCAAAATTCGACTGACTCCCTACAGAACTGCCTGTCTGCTCCTGCTTGAAGAAGTGCTTGTGTTATTTAGCTCACTCCTGGCCAGGAGGTACTTAAGGCAATAACTTGCTCAGGTGCTTTCTATTTTATTTATCTAGCCATATTGAACAACTACAAGAAATAAATCCTCCCACCTTGCTGCAGGCGTTCTTCAGATTGTTCCCATGAACATGCAGGAACCCACCGCTCCTGGAAGCATCCCACCCATTCAAGCACACAGCACCAGCTCCATAAGCAACAGCAGCAAAAAAACATGTGCAAGAATTAAGGGTCTTCTCATTCCCTCCATGTTGGAGAAAGAAATGGTACTCTCAGCTTGCCTGGAAGACCAATAAACAGTTATCTGAGCCCAGGGCAAAGCAAGCAAGTGCTAATGCTCAAGGGGCTTCTGCCAGCTGTTTCTCACAAGGGCAGAGCTCCAGCTCTGCTCCCTGCTTCTCCACCCCAAAAGTGATGGGATAAAGCTCAGGGAGGGGAAGCAACTGGTATTACTGCTACAGCTGGCATGGTACAGCCCCTCAGAAACCCTGTGCTGCCAAACAAATTTTCTTATATAAAAAGTATAAAAAATGCGTACGCTGCTACATATATGCATATACACAGATAATTACCTGTTACCTCCTTTGGCATTGTTCATGCTTGTTCTTGGCCTAGAGGGAAAAAAAAAAAGTTAGAATCCTTTGAATTTTAAGAAATTCTATTCATTTCTGATGGTTGAGAACAGGGAGATGGAAAGTGTTAAAAAATGTTTGGTTTGTTTTGGGTTTTTTTTTTTAAGAACGTTAAAGCTTTTTCACTTGAAAGAACATCAAGCGGCTATGTACAAACAACCAAACCAAGCAATTTTAATGGAACAACAACTGTATAGTCAGGACGCATGATTTTCCATTACAATTGCTGTTATAATATCATATATAAGACAGAGTGCATGTTTATATACATGTGTGCACTCACAGGCTATAGACTAGAATTTTAATTTCAAACATTTTCTAGCAGTAAACGTCTGGAAACATTAATCTGTGAAGAAAGCCTAATATACTACAAGCCTGCAATTGTATTATTTGTTCTCTGGGGCTTACAAATAGAGCTAAGTATAATTTTCTCTTTCCACCATAATTTTAGGTCAACGATGTTCCATTTAGTGGTGCTGTGGCAGCACTGCCATACAGGTTTTGTGAACTCAGAAGACCCAGAGTATTAGTTGCCCAATGCTGAACACTCCAACTTCCACAAAGTTATTCATGAAGTCATGTCAAGGATTGAAACAGGACAGTTGGTGAATGTTTGCCCGTTAATGTCAGGTAGGTACCCACTGTCTCCCAAAATCAAAATCACTGAAGAGACGATTGAGATATTGCTGTCAGGAAGACGGGAGCTTCCATCACCGGCTCAGCAGCGTAAAGGAAGCAGCTCTAGAAGGATTGACGGGATCAGGAATGAGCCTTTAATTATCAGACGCATCCACAATTATACTGATTGCAAAGCAACGATTGGATGCTGACGCTAATACTGTGAAATATGTTTTGCAGTTACAATTACATCAATGAAAACCTTAATACGCTAATTTCCTGTGTCAGTTTTATTTACGTCAAGTGGTTTGAACTTGGGAAACATAATTGAAAAAGCATAACAAATACATATTTCTTAGTGGTTTGCCTAGATTTGTTATGCAGCTAAAATCTAGACACTGGTCAAATTATTTTTTATGGGTATTGGTCATAGGTCTTTCCTTTTTACTTTAATTTCCTGTTACATTTCTATTTAGAATTTGAAATTGTCTGTCCTGAGAATTTCCCTTGTGGTTGCTCCACTTTAATCAGAGAAATTCATGTGGGCATTTTCTGAAAGCTAAGTATGCAGGTCTGAACTTTTCCCTCAACCATTCAGACTGCAGCTTTCAACACCAGAATTGGGTAAAATATTTAACACTCTGATAATGAGAGAAAAGAGCCCAGTTCCCTCCGCCTTGACCCGTCTCCCCAGCAGGACCTGCTGGAGCCTACAGCAGATGAAAACCAAAGTCCTGTAAAGCATTTGACTTTCTAAGAAAAAGCATGGATCTGTTTCTCTCCTGAGTCACACTGTGTTTACTCTAATGTAATTCTTGTGACTTGTGCAACCAGCCACAGCCTGAAGCCAGGAGTATCATGTCCCCAGACGTCTTTCGAGTGGTTTGCCTGCGGCGCAGTTGAGGAGCAAGCTCCGAACAGCAGCTTGCAGTCGTCCCCTCAGGGTGGTTTTGGACAGCATACGAACCTGCCAGGGGTGCTGGAAGCTGGCCCTGTAGCCCCGGATAGGGCAGAAGAGAAACTGTAGTTGTACGTGAGACCAAATTTGCTGGGTCATCGTCTTTACGGACAGAAGAATCCAGCTTTGGGGCAGATGACAAAGTAGAGCATAAACATACCCACCCACAGTTCTGTTCGCATGTTATGTGTATCGCCTATCAAAATCAATTCTGCAGCTAAGAAAGCAGGTCCCATCAGGCAGGGCGATGCCTCTGTGCAGACACAGGCTTCTGTGAAACACATGCTAAACCAGATCTCATCAGTCTGGAGCTCCCTGAGTCACTGGAGAGAAACAAATAGCAAAGCCACCATTAATCTCACCTAAAAGAAATGTCTAAAATAGGTCCGATGATTCACATCCCAAAAAGGCCTGTTACTCCCTCTTGTCAATAAAAGGAGCCAAGGGAGAGCCTTGCTCAAGCAGGGAGGTTTATGCTGCGGGCATGTAGAAGGAGGTGAGGTGAAGCCTGTCTCATCAGTCTTTCTGTTGAGATGAGAACGATCTTCATGCCTGTTGCAGAGCTGGAAGTGGTCAGACTGGCCCGTGGCAGGCTGGATTTGGACGTTCATTTACCTGTATGAACGAACTCTTGAAGGGATAAGGCTGGCACCTACAGCGTGGTTCTACCAACGCAACATAAATGGCCACCAGAGACTTCTGAGCTTTACTCTCTCTGCAATTTTTACATTGTCAATTCTTAACAGTCGTTGTAGTAAGAGCAAGAGAGGACACAAACGCAGTAAATATATACAGATTTCTCCATCGTGGCTCCTGGTTTCTCTAACTCCTAAGGGCAGTTTGTGTTGATCCCTGCAAATCCTGTCTCAGAAGAAGTCCTCTTGGGAAGGAGGATCCTAAGTGATCCTAGAAAGGATCACTGCCTTCCAATTATAACGACACAAACAAACTGTGCTTCGTGCCAGAGCTCTGCAAGCAACGGGAGGGGTCTGTCCACAGGGATCCCCACTGGGAGAGTGTCATTTTGGTAGCAGAGGCCGGGAAACATGAACATGGACTCTCTCCACCCTCCTGTCCTGCTCAGCACACGGCAGAGCTGTTTCTCGTGCTCTGCACCCGTTTAGGGGGGCCCACGCAGAACCCCTCTTGCTCGCTGTGAGCAGCAGTGCGCCTGCAGACTGGGTGGCTGTTGACACGACGGCGGGGCACGTGCTCTTACGAAGCAAGCAAAGGCTACGGTGGCAATCAGGGTGCTGGGGCCATATGGGTGTGTCTGAAGGGGCAGGGAACTCCCTTTTAAATACGAATCTTTTAAGCACACACAAAGCCAAAATGCACAAAACTGCTGGAAACAGAAGGTGAAGTAGAAATCCCAAGCTTTCTCAGAAACCTCATTGCGTCACTCAGAGCTCCATTAGAATGACCAGGCTAGAATTTAGTATTATTCATGCTTTGCAATGTCTAGCCCTCTTCCTGTCTGTCCTTCGAGGCTGCTGTCTTCAAGTGCCTTCCCGGGAATCTAGAAGGAAACACACTGACAAGATATGAAGGTTGAATTTCAGAGTCTGCTGCTTTGTTTCTGCATTCAGGGAAAAGAGTCTGTGGTCCTCTCCCGCTGGAGTCAGCGGCACTTCCACCATTTACAGCAAGGAAAAGAAGGACTGGGATCCCAGGTTACGATAACCAAGGTGAACACAGCAAAACGTGAGTGCAAAGAGCTAGATCCACTTAGGTTTTCAGTCAGCTCTGCCGTCATCAGTGGACACATAAAACACATGAGGGCCAAGCACTTGTCTGGGAACAGGACCTGCGTGACCAAGGCCCTTCCTCCCCTCATCCTTCCCCCCACACCTGGGAGTGCTGCACAAGATCATGTATTCACACTCCCTGCATCCAGTTAGACAACTCTCCCAGTGACCTGGATTTCCAGAAACGCTGAGTACAGTGGAAACCGCTGTAAGGCTTAAAAACAGCGACATTGGAGGCAAACCTATTAAGCACTGTTTGAACTGAGACCAAACAACCAGGCTTTCTGAAGCCTTTTTTTCTCATCTCCATGAAAACCGAATGCAAAGCTACATAAAACTGGAAAATAAACAGCAGAGTGGCTTGACAGCCCTTAGCTTATCCTTTTAAGAGCACAGGCATATCTAATATAGAACCCCTAATATTTCTGTAATCAATTTTTCCCCTTCATAAACTCAACCATTTCTTCTTCATTCCTGGAACACTGCTCTTGGACCCCAAAGGAATTAACACTAAGTGGTGCCTCTAAGTATGATGTTTGTTTTAGGGATATCGTTAACAAAAAACCTGATCCATGAGGTGATGAACAACCACAGGTCTCACCAGCAGTGGTGGAGGCACAAACCGAAGTCTTTGGCAAGCCACAGCAGGAAAGAGTCATTTGTCATGTAGCCCCGCTGAGCCCACGCACAACAGAAACGCACTACAACAGCCCATCAGTTCATAGCACCCTCCTACTACATCCAATTGGTCCCACTGTGGAAGTGGTTCCGCTGTCAGCTATGAAAACTGCTGCGCATGAGCGGAGACTCGTGGGAGAGAGAGTTTCACTCAAGTAACAACGAATAAAGCAAGGAGAGAAAAATTAAGAGGAAAATGGGTCCCTTAATGTTTCTGTCACGTGGGTGGCTTTTTCTACAATACTTAAGGGGCAGCTACAAAGACAACCAAGGCATCAGCATCACCAGGAGCCATGTAGAGAGGACAAGGGGCAATGGGGGGGCAGTTGTACCAGGAGGGGTTTAATCTCAATACGAGAAAAAAAAAAAAAAAAACAACACTTTTACAGTGAAAACAATCAACCACTGAAACAATGTCCCAAGGGATGTGTTGAATCCCTGTTGCTGGGAGTTTTCAAGATGCAATGGGACAGGGTGCCAGATAATCTCATCTAGGCTCCCTTTTCCATGAAAGGTTGGACCAGATGATCTTCTGAGGTCACTTGAGCCCAACCTGGGCTATTCTGCAGTTCTATGATCCTATGGCTCTTGAAGTCAGATTGAATTACCTCTATCTCTGAAGACAATTAAGTATTAAGCTTAGCTGAACACTCTTTTTTGTTCTTCTGTAAACTGGAATTGGGAAAAGAGTAACTGCAGGCATCAGTTTCTTACTGTTCTATATACAAGAAATGAAAATCCTGTCCATAAGAGGAACTGTGAGTTCAAGCAGCACTAAATTAAAAACCTGGACACACAGAAAAACCTTAAACATTGCTATAGTTATACTTGTCAATATTTTTATTAGAACACTGATGTTGAAGTGCATATGCTTTCTTTTCAGAAATAACTGTATTTACATTTTCTGCAGAGTGATATGTACCCAATGTATTTTCTTTATACACCACCAATATTGATTTTTTTCATGAGCATCTTTAGTAGCCGCCCAGCCTGAGGTGTGAAGACAGCACAAAGATGGTACACAGCCAGGGAAATGTGCCCTACTGTGTATTTGTAATACAACCACCACTGCTCAGTACACCGTCTGATCGAGTAAAGACTGCGGACCCAACACCACGGCAAGGCTGTTGCAGAATTGGGAGCGAATCTCCCAGATTTCTTCCACACCAACAGTGACCACTGCAAAAGCACTTTTTTTTTAATCTCAACACTGACATTACTAAACAGATGTAGGCAAGTGCTCTCAAAGTGCACAAAAGGAGCTTCACTCACATTTAGGCGCTGAAACAAGAGCCGCATTGTTGAAGCAAACCCTGCGCTGAACTTCCACATCCTACTGCACAAGTCCTCTTGGAGCATTACCGGAGCATCTCAGCGCCTAATTAAAATGGCACAGCCATATGAGGTTCTGAGGTCCCCATTTCACAGCGGGGAAAAATGAGTGACCTGCCTGTAACGAGGTGCCTATGGCAAAACTGAATCCACAACTCCTAACTTTGAATGAAGTACCAAAACCACCGGCCCATCCTCCTAATGAATAATAATTTCCTTACAAGATTTAATTAACTTATTACACTTCGAGCCCTAGCTTACTGAGTCCATAATTTAAGAAAAATTAAAAGGCAGAATTCCTGTGCTGCAGGGAAATCGCATTGATAAATCACATAATCCAGTTAATTGCTTGAGGGAAGCCTCACACCTTTCTTAACAAATCAAACTCTCACCATCGTATATTCTGATACTTTTGGGAATGTAAAAAATTAAGAGGATACTTGATGTGTCTGAAATCTCAGTTCTTAGATCTATTAAACAGAAACTCCACCCATTTTGCCACAGAAACATATTAGTGTTGTATACCAAATTCCAAACTTGAACAGAAGAAAGCAAGCTTATAGATCAGAAGCGCTGATGTGGTGATCTCACTTAATACTTTACATATTGCACTTAAGAATAAGGAATTCAGACTTATATACTATCATGAAACCTACTTAACACCATAACATACACAAGGATATTCAGAGTATAGGACTGATAACTATGTTCTGTTATTATTTTTTCAGAAAATTTAGAGAAAAGAAAAATAAAAACCAACTTATCCATTTATTTATGCATAAAAGTAACCATGTGTATTTGTAATCATTATTTGTATGTCTCTACCTGCATCTGATATTGCCAATGTCACTTAAAATTAAGATGTAGCTCATCTACTATATGAACCAGCACGTGATTGGGACCAGATCAAGCCCAGTCTGGCATCCAGAGAAATTAAAATTATGAAATGCAGCAGGGACTCTTAGAAACAACTGAAGTTCACCTATAAATACAAGAAAGCATGCAGTTTTAAAATGAAGAGGAATGTTTGACCGTACATTACTAAGTGTCACTGTGTAGGTACCTCAGTTACCCCCAATACTGACATGAGGTGATGAAATAATAGTTCTCAGATCTTCCTAGAAGTGTCTAATCAGCAGCCCGTGTGAAGGATTTACAGCTTCATGGAAGGTATTCCTGGCTGCAGAAATCACTTGAGCCAACCACGTGGAAAAGAAAGCACAAACCATCAGATTTCCAGTATTGAAAGAAAGTATTTTTCATTTCAGTAGGTCTCCTAAGGTTTTCATCTGTGAAAACAAGACCTATGGAAGTTTATTCTGCTTTGTTATTGCCTGACAGAAATCAAGTATCAGTTCCCACAATATTTCATAAAACTGAAATTTATGCGTGTGCATGTACTTAAAAAAAGCATTCCTTTATAGGCACAGGATGAAGCGTACAGCAAGTGCAAAACCAAATCTTGTAAGCTTTGTACCCCCAACAACCATTTTTCACACTAAGGTGCTAGGGAAGGCACTGATGTTGGGGCCTGCAGTACAAGACTGGGAATCTGCTCTGCTGGGGTCTTTTTCTACCAGCTGCACCTACAGCCTCGCTCTACTTGGGTAAGCCACATCAGTCAACATTTTTTGGGTGATGTTTAAGGGAGATCTGGACTGCCTTCCTTAAAGCTTGATTTGAAAGCATATGAAATGCTTCTAAATTTCCACAACTTCCGATAGGGGAGGGAGAAGAATACACAGTCCTCTAGAAAAATTAGTGCAAGGGTGTCTGAAATCAGATCCCTGAAACCCAAAGCACCCTCTAATTTTTATTTCTTTTTATTTATTTATTTGGCATCTTCTCATTGCTATCACCAAACCAGAATTGGGGGCTTTTGGGGTTGGGTTTTGGGGTTTTTTTCAGACTAAATATCTGTCTGCAAACAGCCAGTCTTACTCCTATTGAATTTATGTGATCTAGTGAATCTGCTGACACAAACAAAAACAGGACTAATCCCCACTCCGTGCAAGCGACCTAGATGACGACCGCAATTTACCCCACAGCAGAACTAAATCACCTTCGCACCGTTTGTTAAACTATAGGGCAGGGTCGGCAGAGATAAATCGTGGTGCCTTTCAGGAGGGGTTGATTACACCGTGCTGTCCCTACATGCACACAGGAGTGTAAAATGCCCTTTTTCCCCATCCACACTTAGCACAACGCACTTGCTCCACCTGTTGTCCACTCCCATCTCCCCAGGCCCTGCTACAGTCGCATTCCGCCTAACAGCAATTGCTCTTTCCAGGGACAGTTCGGGATCTTTACGCCTGCTACGCCCCGCCAGCACCGCTGCCTTCTGCGCAGACCCTGGAAAGCCCAATCCACAGAGTTCAGGAACAGCCCAGCTTTAATCACAGTACGCTAGAGTTACCGAGAGCCGGACAAGCACCCGCCAGGAAAGTAGGGGTCACTAGGTAGGTGAAGCATCCTCAGTTTGGGTTATGGGATTATTGACCACTTGGAGCGAGTCCAGAGGAGGCCACGAAGATGATCAGAGGGCTGGAGCACCTCTGCTATGACGAAAGGCTGCGAGAACTGGGCTTGTTCAGCCTGGAGAAGAGGAGGCTCCGAGGAGACCTCATTGCAGCTTTCCAGTATCTGAAGGGACCTACAAGGGTACTGGGAGAGGACTTTTTACAAGAGCCTGTAGTGATAGGACAAGGGATAATGGGTATAAATTGAAATCAGGGAGGTTTAGATTAGATGTCAGGAAGAAGTTCTTCCCGGAGAGGGTGGTGAGGCACTGGAACAGATTGCCCAGAGATGTTGTGGATGCCCCATCCCTGGATGTCTTCAAGGCCAGGCTGGATGTGGCTCTGAGCAACCTGGTCTAGTGGAAGGGGTCCCTGCCCATGGCAGGGGGGTTGGAACTGGATGATCTTTAAGGTCCCTTCCAACCCAAACCGTTCTGTGATTCTATGATTCTATGATTAATAGCACATGCACGTTCCTCCTTTTCTGCACTCCTGCTAGGTTAGCACCAGGAACACGGAGGAAAAATGTCTTCAATTGACAGACGCTTCCACTGAACAGCTCTGGCAGCTCCCGCACACCATTCAGCTGTGCTGCTTGTTCCTAATTAAGAGATTCCCAACCTGAAAGGCGGCAGCAAGGTACCGCTGGGCTCCTCAGAGTCCAACAGCAACCCAAACTTGAGTGTTTGCCGAGACTGGGCTCACGCTGCTTTTCCAGAAGGGAGAGTTCCTCTTCAGTGCTAGTACTCGCCTTCCGCACAGGTGCTGGCAGGAGGTGGGAACTGGCTCGGGCTCACATGCCGTGCTGAGGGGGAGCTGGAGGAGACCTGAAAAAACACACTGTATTAACGAAGCACATGGGCGCAGAGCCAGCACTGTCACTGCTGGGAGAGCCGTTTAGGGCCTCAGCTGCTCTCTGGAGCCTGGCAGAGTGACTGCAGCCTCGACGCTGCCATCCCTGACCCAGGGGTGTGTTGATGCCCTCCCCTTCCAACAACAGCCATCGCAAGTCATCTCCTCAGGCCGCTCCATCCCACCGAGCTCGACTTCACAGCACAGCAACATCCATAGTCGGGTGTCTGCTGCCCTCCCCTGCTCCGTCAGTGTAACAAAGTGCAGGAACAGGGATCCTCCTCCTCTCCCCCTTCCTTCTGCAGAGCGGGGACACAACACGGCTGCTAAATCCTGCTGGAATAGCCCCAAGAAGGCCTGGGAGCTCACCCAGAAGTTAATAAAGCAGCGGGAGGAAGGAGTGCCCTAACACAACCCCCTGCCCTCCGTGTGATGGGGAAGTCAAGTTCCCTTTGTATTCACCCACGCCCGGCACCTTCGGCCGCCATACCACAGGGAAGAGGCAGGGAGGCCTGCTTGGCGCTGCTCTCAAAGCGGGGGTTCCTGTGCTCCAACCCTTCCGCAGCCACCCTCAGAGGCCGTTCTACCATAGCTCTGAGCTTTGCTGAGCAGTGGAGTCGCTGTGGCTGTTTTCTTTCCCGCCCCTGGGAATTTAAGGCCGAGGAGACGTTGTGGCCAGCACAAACAGGCAAGTGCCAAGTGCCATTTATTATCATCTTCCAGAACTGGCAGCTCCGAAACGACGACCGCAAACTTGTAGCGGCAGAGCTGGATTGGTTTGGTATTCAGCTGGCTCTTCGACGCTTCCCAGCAATGACACAGGCTTTAAAAAGTTTCCTAAAAACAAAAGAAAAAGCGCAAAGCGTAGATTTTGAAAGAACGACGAGGCAGAGACAGTCGGTCTCTCCTCAGGGCACGCAGACCAAGCTGGCCATGGCAACCTCCTTGTACTCCAACCTTTCCTAAACAAAAAGGCACAGAGGGCTCAGCCAAGGGGACTTGGGGCAGCCTTTTCCCAACGCAGAAAAGAGTGGGCATGGCTGAGACAGAACTTGGACAAGGCAGAGCAAAGCAGAAAAGGTGACTGGAAGAAGAGGAATACATCTTAAAACACCAATTCAACTTTGAATTGGATGGCAGCACAACCTCATTAACTGCAAACTGTTAAATATCAGCACACAAATGGCTCGGACAGATCCGCTCCATCCCCCACTCACTCTCAACACAGTCATAAGACCAACTTTAACACAGTCAAGTTTCTTCAGCATGCTTTTGTTTTAAGCCATAGAGTTGCATCTTCCCCATTTCTACCTGACTGTTCAACTTTTTTAGGACTTTTATACTGCCTCCCATTGTTCCAGTATCCAAGTCCTTCTGTGTGAAGGTTGCTAACAAGAAACAGCCCTCAGCAAGCTTGCAGTTCCTTGCACTTAGAACCATAGAATGGTTTGGGTTGGAAGGGACCTTACAGATCATCCAGTTCCAACCCCCCTGCCATGGGCAAGGACACCTCACACTAGAACAGGATTCTCAAAGC
>NW_010232525.1:5416-13642 GCF_000690775.1 Eurypyga helias | reverse complement strand
GTTGCGGGAAGGCTGCAATACCTGCAATAAGGTCTCCCCGGAGCCTTCTCTTCTCCAGGCTGAACAAGCCCAACTCTCCCAGCCTTTCTCCACTCTCAAGAGAGGTGCTCCTTGTCCCTCGGGTCACAACTCTGCTTGACACCAGGGTACTTGGGAGAGTAAAGGATTTGGCTTTGTCTCCAGAAGCCACAATTTTAAACAAGCCATCAAGAAGTAAAGCTGCTTCTTAAAAAGAAAAGCAAGCACAGGATCCTGTAAACATTTATTTAGCTCCACTGTTCATTCTAGAACTGTTTAATTTGTTGTTCCCATGCAAATGCCCCCTGTAGTTTCAAACAAGTATGTATTCCCATCCGGCCCAATTTCTTTACATGTAAACATGAGGCGGTGTTTGCTCCAACACTATTTTTACCCAACTGAGGGCATGATATGCAACCAACAGCTGCTTGATGAGTTCTGGGACCCAGGTGGTCACAGTCTTATGTACACCTATCAACCCTGGAAAGGAAGGGAAGGGAACAGAAGAAAAACAGACTGAAGCCAAATTAAATTCTATTTCAGGTGAATTTATTGAGTTATAAAGAACCTACCAGCTCCACCATATTTACAAAGGTTTTCAAGAGGATTCTGGAGCTATTACTGCTACTGAACCACACGTTAAAAATGCATAAACAAACCGAATCAACCACATCCGTAATGTCAACTGTAGAAACGCCAGTTACCTTATAGGACTTGGAGGCATACTCAAACCTGGGGAAAATGTTTTCCAACCAATGATTTCTAAAGCTACCACCGAGATTCTCATTTCCTCTTCTAATGTAGCTATGCCTGAGGATGAGGCACCCTTGTGCCACTGTTGATGGAAGCAGGTTTCTGTTCAACACACGTTTCACGAATCAGGAGTTTAATTAGAAGGCTATTCAGAAGCAAGCACTGCAAAGTGTTAAAATAATCTTGGACAGCACAATGAAATCCTGTTGTTTCCGTGTGATACTTTTGCAAGGTGGTATTGCTGCCAGATGCGCATGTAAAATCCTGTCATCACTTCAAAGTCACAACCAAAGCAGCACTGTAGAAACAGCACCACCTGAAAACACCACACTGCTGCTCTTTTCTTACTGTCCATGACTCTATGAAAGGCTGTTTTCAATCAATCTCTTCCATCCAGCTGCAAGAAGAAATATTAATGCTCTCTACATTCAATCATCCGCCTTCCCATTCCCCACTCCATCCCCAAAAGAGATCCTGAATTCTCTGTGAGAAAGGGAGGAGACGGCTTATCTCCCAGTCCAGCCGAGTTTGTTTCCAAGTATATCCCAGCTGCATCTCAAGTCCTGAAGAAGCTCCACATTACAATGCCAAAGGGAGATGGACACTGGCAGCCAAGGCCTGTAAGCCCACACATCTGGATGCACACACGTCCCACTGACAACAGGTGGGAACTCTGCCTTGTTAATAAGCCTAGAGTAGTTATTTCCTGATACTGAACTTCACACATTGGATTCTTCCCCAAACATTCATTAATCACTTGAGCGCCAGTGGCCCTCCCCAGGGCACCGTGAGGTGAACATTCGCCGATCACCCATCTAACTCCCTAACACTGACTTGTAAAGCATCAGCTAAGATTCAGAGTTACTCTATGTACACTGAACTGAAAACCCAGAAAGGACTAAGTCAGTGTTAAACACGGCAGCAGAGAAGCTGTTAATGGTATTTCAGAGAACAAACACCGAAATGTCTTTGCTTCTACAAAACAAGAGGAAACCTACCAGCTTTATGTTTAAAAGAAAAACAGGTAACTTTGTTCCTACTGCAAGGGCTACACAAACAATACCAAAGAGAAGCCCAAGCATCATTCATGCAAGAGAAACTACCATCTAGCAAGAGGTCTTTTATGAAGTATGTGCTAATGCAAGCCGGCACCAGACCTGGGAACTCCACGTCTGTAGGGCAGGGAGACTCTCAGAGGCACACCACGCCGTCACACTGCTCTCCTCAAAAGCAAAAAACATCCTCTCACACATAGGAAGCGAGCTGCAGAGCTGCTTGCTGCAAAGCAGCAGCTACTCCAGGACTTGAAGAGTTTATGCTATCATTATACCACGGGATTTCCCATCAACTTCTCCTGAGATTTGTAGCTGGGTCATGTCGAGGACACATCCAGCTCCGACAGCACGTACACAAGTGCGTCCCGTGCTGGTCAGGAATCAGATGCTCAGGTGCTGAGACACTGGGCGAGCTCTAAATTTAAGTAACAGTTTCCTATTTGCAAGTAAGATTAGAGCAAGTCTTCAAAAGTGGAATTATCCTGATGCTTGAGTACATGAAGAAAACAAACTGCCATACAGAGAAACTGACACAGAGAATGCCACAGCAGTATTACTGCTGAACACATTTATCAAGAGATCTTTGCAACTCAGGAAAGCTTTAAGGGGGATTTTCCTACATCCAGTTTTACAGAGATAAACAGAAATTATTCTAACTTGACTAAGAAACGATCCAGCCTCTAGCACATGTTACTTCAGTGTTTCAAAGCTATTCAGGTCACTCACTAAGAGGTAAGCAATAATTTAAAACACTGAGCAGGAAACCTTTGTGCTTAGTTGGTGGATTAAAGTCTGAGTTAAATGCTATTATTTCAAGCCAGCAAAATGCAGTCCTGCTAGGCTTTGCAAAGATGGTGGAGGAAAAGGGATTCCTTAAAAACGGGAATATTTTGTAACAAAAGAGACAACTACGGTAACTGTAACAGTCTGAACATCTCTACAAAATTCTCCTCTGGACCATGAACTGGCCTTGGAAGATTCAAAATAACAAAGGCAAAGAGTTGTACAGCTGAAAGTGTTCTGAAAGACCTAAGGAACACCATCCAGAACAAACCGTCACGGCCATTGACAGGAGAATCATACAGGATAACTCTGCTACCTGGTGACATTTTACCAGTGAGAAAGTTTCAGTGCCTATAAAAACCTGCACTTAATTAGTCCGGTAAACTGGTGCTTTTCCCTGTAACAGATCAGGAGTGATTATTGGTAGACACCAGTAACACATCCCTTTGTTTCTGTACTGGGCCACCCTCAATGCTAGATCTGGGGCAGACTGCCCTGCAAGTTTCCATTACCCGAATGATCTCGTGATTCCCTTTTTCAGTACCCATGGCCTCATGCTGAGATCTAAATTCTGGTTTTTGAAAGGCAGAGGATTAATCTACCAACCTGAGACTCAACAATTGTCCCTTTCAATTATTTAGTGCTTGAAATTGAGACTTTCACACAGTGCAACCTAGCAGTCAGACATAAATCATTGCTTATTATCACACTTTGAGAACAGCTGTATTAGTCAGTGGGATTTTACTTCTCAGCAGATTTTACTTTCCCCTGATCTTCCACTTTCTTGATGGCAGCTTGGATAGCTTCTTGATCACCCAGAAATTGATGAGGGCCCAGAAGGTGCAGATTCTCATCAAGTTCAAGAAGTATGGGCACACCAGTGGGGAGAGTGAGGTTGATGATGTCCTTATCGGAGATGCCTGCCAAAGAAAAAGAACACACAAACTAGAGTTAGACCTAGTGAACAGCTTCCTAATTATCTATCCACCTCAGACGTATTTCTGAGATTATCTAGTCTTAAAACAGTCAAGGACATATTCCAGCCTCCATCAACACCAGCTAGCTACTCAAGGCTCGATTTCCAACTAGGCCACAGCATGGTTAGTGCTTCAGGAACTGCTAAAGGAGGGAATTCCTATGAAGGTGAAGACACTTCCTTCATTTTTCAGTCTACACATGTGAAATAAATAGCAAGAGATTGCCCTACAGACTGTAGCTTTCCTTTAAGGTAGGCTATTGAGGACAGTAAGAAGATATGGAGGATATCTTCCCAACTCATGCATCACAAAAGAAGGTTAGAGTTCACATGTGCTACGCCAACACGAAACAACCCCTCCTAAGCAACCCATACAGCCTCTTCAAAAAGGCAGGATACCAAGGTTCTTTTTTTTTCCCCTCTCTAAAATATTCCATGCAGAGCTTCTCACACAAGCTGTCTTGAAAATCTGCATTTAATTATTCTAGTGTAAGGATCACTGTTTGCCCACACCTGATGTCTCAAAAGCAAGTTTATAGCATCTTGCCTACAGTATTATTCTCAGAATTACTAGAAACAGGATATTTGTTTCCACTTTCAAATGAGAGAGCGGGGAAGGAAAAAAAAAGAGAGAAAGTCAATTTATACAATTTGGAGCATTTTCCTGTATTTTTCCACTACAAAAAAAATAACGTGTACCTGGGGAGAAGATGTATTTTACCTAGTTGTGCTTAATTAAAATACGCTGGGGCTCTTACCTCAACGAAATCGGTGGTTATTTTTACATCAAACACACAAGTCTCCAAAGCATCCAAGTGGATTTTGAGACCAAATCTCCTAGCAAAGTTTCCACACAATGTCTGAATAGTTGCATTAAGCAGCACTGACTGCAAGGACATTAGTCCTCAAAAAAGCAAGCTAGTGTCATTGGGAACATCAATATTTCTTTTTTCCCTCCCCTTTTTAGAAGCACTGAGGTCGCAGCAGTAGCCTGCTGTTGTAAAGCAGGATAGCTTCTACTAATTCATGCTTAGAAAATGCACACAATCACACTTCTGAAATGATGACACCATATAAACTAGACCAAGGGGCACGAAGAAAACATCCTCTCGAGCAGCTGAGAAAACAGAGGGTTTCTCAGAACATATGGGTGCAAATTTACCAGCGATTTTCACATTAAGCAGAAAAGCAGAGCCAACGTATTAACAGGAAAACCCATGGTCAAGCCACTGAGCAACAGTAGGATGACGAGAGGTCAGAAAAAGTAGAACTAATCATTAGGTGAGAATCTTTTTATGCCCCTGCCTAAGACTACACAAGCATGCAGCTTTTGCAGTGACCTAATCTTGTTTTGATTAGGCTAAGCACTTAGTTCAGCTATAGATTAGCCCTAAATTTCAGAAGGGCACGGAACAAGAGAAACAGACAAACCCTGGCATGAAGCTTACACCTTGTTACGTACCAAGCCATCAGTCCATTAAAAAGTCATACTCTGCCAGTTTAAGCAATCCCTGTACACAATGTAGGCAGATGAAGTAGGCAGCAGAATCAGACTTGCAGAAAAGCACTCAAGGAGCATCTAAAATTTTAAAACTACCCAAAGAAAATCAAGAAATACTGTCTATTTACTAGGCATAACCACTATTCTCAAGGACTTGTGTTTGCAAAACAAGCAGCCAAGCTGCCTGAGCTCTTATTTCAAGGACTCTTATACTATATTTTAACAACATACACATGTATCCACAGAGAACCTGGCCCTAGGAAGTGTTCTGCCTACCTCTCATAGTCAGACTCGCAGACTAAACCATTCAGATATACACAAAACAGATGAAGTCATGCAGGAGACGTTAGGCAAACCATATAATGTGGTCAGAAGACAGGATATTTAAAGGTTTCCTCTAAAGATGGGTTAAACAAAACTAGCTGTAGCGACATGGATTCAGAAACGCATTTTACTGTTTTTACAAAATACAAGGTGACCACACCAATGTCAACAAGTATTGATTTACAAAGCAAACCAATGTAGTCTAGGATAAACAAGCTCCAGCAAGCAAGTTGGCTTTCTCCTTGGGATTTTTCTTCATACGGAAGCATTGCCTGACAGCCAGAAGGCTGGAAACACAAGTTGAAGTCAGATGAAAATCCTACAGGAACAACAGTGTCCTGTTGCTTTACTTCAGCACTGTTACTGTACTTGTATAGTATTTCTGTTCTTCGGGAAGAAAGAAGTCGATCAGGCTTGTCACACAAGCTCTTCAGTTGCAGGCAAAACGCACAGAGAAGGCTCCCACCCAGCAGGCTGGGAGGGCAGTAAAGAGATCCCATCCGACACCCCAGCCATTGCAAGCGTGAGCAAACTGCTCTCCAGTTACTTCATGTGCTGTAACCATAGCCAAGTGACCTTTTCTTGCACTTCAGCTGAGCTGGTCTGTGTCACAACCCCATCCCGTCTCACCGGGAAGAAGGGTGAAGTCAGGGCAAGGACTCAGCTGCTGACTACGAGGTGCAGTGGGAAATCAGACCATTGAAGAAGCAACACTTCCCTCCAGTAAAAGACTAAAGCACTGCTGAAAGGCACTGTGTTGTTGGAAGCAGTCTTTCCCCAGGAAGGTTTAAAACTAAGGTCCTAGCTACTCACAGCCATGAGACACCACAGACACTACTGAAGGACTCGGGGTGTCTTCCTCAGCACCACGGAGAGAACGCCAACTGGGCAACTATATTCCCCAAGTGGACATCTCCCACGTTCTCTCTCAGGAGCACCTGTAAGCACTGTTCCCTGAGAGCATCTGTAGAGCAGGAAGCAGTTAGGTACATGAACACCGTAAGAATTTGGTACAGCACTTACTGCAGAAAAGGTCTTTCAAAAATTACATTCACAACTCTCTCAGCTCACTTCTGTTCCACTTAACTGAACTGGATGACCAAAGAGAGACCAGCAGTATCTCTGTGCAGGCTTGAGAATTCAACCTTTACCTGGTAGCCTGTGAAGCACTAGGGAATACTTGCACCCTGGAAGTCCTACAAAGGCAAACCCCATTGGGCTCGATTGTGAACACCTACAGCCAACTTCTAAAGACCTGGCTCAGCTTCTCGCTCCCTCTCACCTGTTCTCACCAAGCTCCTTCCTGCTATTCTTATGGTCACAGCAACACAAAAAGCACAACAGCTATTGAGAAGAGCTACACCCCTCCTCCCCTGCATGTCAAACACACTTGAGGCCAGATGATTCATCCAACAGAACATGCAAGATCACATGCATAAACTCAGCCACAAACAGGCTTGTTCTAGAACTGGTGCTTTGTAATTGAGATCCAAATCAGGTCACAGCATCCTCCCCACAAGCTTAATGAAAGTACTGAAGCCTTAGCCTAATAGGTTAAATATTCAGGGCCAGATTCTGCCCGCTCTGCAGGCTGGCAGAGGACCTAGCTTCAGTAGGTTAGATGAGGGAAGTGGGCATAGTGTTAGACTCCAACTATTAAATCTTTACAGAATGTTAGCTCACTGCAGATTTTAAGGAAAGAAAGACAACGACGGGGGGGCTACAACCATGGCTGCAGCACATGATCTACATTTGTTTCACTCTTATGCCTGCCAAGATTTTCTATGGCTGTATTGGGTTTGTGTGGCAAGGTTTTGGTAGCAGGGGGGCTACAGAGATGGTTTCTGTGAGAAGATGCCAGAAGCTTCCACCATGTCCAACAGAGCCCATGCCAACCGGCTCCAACAAGGACCCACCGCTGACCAAGGCCAAGCCCATCAGCAACAGTGGTAGTGCTTCTGGGATAGCATGGTTAAGGAGGGGAGAAGAAACCCCAAACTGCTGCACAGGAGCAGCCAGGAGAGGGTAGTGAGAACATGTGTGGGCAACACCCCTGCAGACACCCAGGTCGGTGGAGAAGGAGGGGGAGGAGGTGCTCCAGGCGCCGGAGCAGAGCCCGTGGTGCAGCCCATGGTGAGGCCGGTTATGCCCTGCAGCCATGGAGGGTCACGGGGGAGCAGAGACCCACCTGCAACTGGGGAGGACCCCACGCCAGAGCAGGCAGATGCCCAAAGGAGGCTGTGACCCCATGGGAAGCCCACACTGGAGCAGGCTCCTGGCAGGAGCTGTGGCCCTGTGAGGAGCATGGCCCAGGCTGGAGCAGGTCCTGAAGGACTGCCCACCATGGAAGGGACCCACGCTGGAACAGTTTGTGAAGAACTGCAGCCCATGGGAAGGACACACACTGGAGAAGTTCATGGAGGACTGTCTCCCATGGGAGGGACACCATGCTAGAGCAGAGAAGAACATGAGGAGGAAGAAGCGGCAGAAACAACATGTGGTGAACTGACCCCCACACCCATCCCTCATCCCCCCTGTGCCACTCTGGGTCAGAGTGAGAGGTAGACAGATCAGAAGTGAAGCTGAACCTGAAGGGAGGTGTGGGGGGGAAGGTGTTTTAAGATTTGGGTCTATGTCTCATTACCCTACTCTGATTTGAATAGCAATAAATTAATTTCTGCAAGTCAAGTGTTCCCCATGACACTAATGGGTCAGTGATCCCTCCCTGTTCTTGCCTCGACCCACAAATAGCTCCTGATATTTTTTCTCCCCCTGTCCTGACATTGTATTGGCCCTGGCTGAGCTGGAGTCAGTTG
>NW_010232525.1:0-5282 GCF_000690775.1 Eurypyga helias | reverse complement strand
GACAGCTGACCCAAACTGACCAAAGGGGTATTTCATAGCATGTGACATCTGCTCAGCAATAAAAGCTAAGAGAAGGAGGAAGGGGGAACATTCATTATTACAACATTTGTCTTCCAGAGAAACTGCTATGCATACCAAAGCCTTACTTTCCAGGAAGTGGGTGGACATTACCTGCTGATGGGAAGTAGAGAATAAATCTTTTGTTAGTTTTCCTTTGCTTTTGCACCCAGCCTTTGCCTGTGCTTTATTAAACTGCCTTTATCTTGACCCACAAGGGTTTTTCCCCATCATATTTTCTCCCTCCCTGTCCTGCTGAGAAAGGGAGTGATAGAGCAGCTGGGTAGGCACCCAGTGTCCAGCCAAGGTCAATGCCAGTGGGGCACCAAAAAGGACTGTGCTGGACATCATAGTTGGAGACAGCCCCCCTGCCCCCTTTTCCTTTGTAATTCTTAATTATTTCACATCGTGTGGACAGCCACCCTGACAACATCAGTGGCACTGGCCTTCCACCTTCATCCCAGCAGTGATCTATACCCTAGAATTCCCAGCCTCTGTAGTTCCAGAAGGCACTTGTGCACGCCCTGGTCTTCTGACTCCTGCTAAAGCATCAGCTGTCCTGACTGTTCCAGCACGCCTGAATGCAGAAAGTGCTCAGCAGAGTCAGAGCTGTCGAGGCACACACCAGAGGGTTTTATAACTGAAAAAAAATTAGTGGAAACGGTCTGTGCATACTTACAACTACACCTCCAGCAGGCTGTATGCATACAAGTATAATCACTGAATTGTACTCTACCCACAGACAAATTAATACAGTTCATCTTCCAGCTTAGAATGACCTAAACTGGAAGCAATGTCATTAAGGAAGACGCAGGGGAGGGGAAGACTCTAGCAATGACTTAAAGATAAGTCACATCACTTTTAGGTCCCAAATAAATAAGCAACCTTATGCTAAGCTACCAACTTAGCTGTTTATTGGTAGGCATTTTCTATATTGGGAAATAATACAGTATTTCATAAGCTCTAGCAAGTTCCTACTCTGTACAGAACTCCTGTCACAGCAGCTTTTTCAAGTAAAGAATTATCAGGAATGAAGCCTCAAAAGCAACCCACAACACTAACAGTCAATAATGTCTCCCATAACCCAAGACAAGCACTTTATTCCGTTGTGTTACAGCAAGGCTTGTTTAATGAACAGATTATGACTTCAACCCTTCTGGCAAGGCACCTGAATAAACCCAGAAGTAGTCAGAGCCTGAAGAGCTTGTGACTATCCAGATCAAACACAAAAGTTTGAACACAGTGGTTAAGAAGGAGCAGAGAGCAAGAAGTGGAAAAGTATCTGGGTCTTCTCTTAACCTAACTAATTCTCTCCCCCTCCCACATCCCCCAGCTGGATTCCTGTTCCAATAGTCCAACTTTTTACTTTCACCTTGGAGACCACAGACATTAAGTGTCACATTGCCCAGATAAGTAATATACGCTACAAAACAAGAGGTAAAGCCCGAAGCGGTTGAGTAAGGAGAAGAGGGGAAGGCTACACCCTTACCTTCCAGATGCTTCAGCAACGCCCTGCTGCTGTTACCATGAGCAGATATGAGGATCATTTTGCCACTTTTCAGTTCTGGCACTATCTTTTCATTCCAATAGGGAAGAAGTCTATCAAGCACATCTTTTAGACTTTCAGCTTTTGGGAGATTATCTGGAGAGACGTCACCACATTTATACCGGCGATCATTGTATATCTCATCATAGTAAGGATGAGATTCAGTTATGGGAGGTGGGGTAACATCGTAGCTTCTCCTCCATATTTTCACTTGCTCCTCCCCATGATTCAGAGCCATTTCTGCTCTGTTGAGACCGATCAGCGCACCATAGTGACGTTCATTCAGTCGCCAGGAACTCTGGATGGGGACCCACTCTTGGCCCATCTCTTGCAGGATAAGCCATGCAGTCTGGATGGAGCGGCTGAGTACAGAGGTGAAGACAAGGTCAAACTCGAAGCCCAGCGCTTTAAGGTGTCTGCCACAGTTCTGAGCTTCCTTTATCCCATCACTGCTCAGCTTCTGGTCCACCCAGCTGCAGAAGCGGTTCTCCTTGTTCCAGGCTCCTTCCCCGTGTCTTAAGAGAACAAGCCTGTACTTAGCCATTTTGGTTGCCACTTAGCACAGATGACAGCTGGTCTGGCATCTAATAATGATGCATCTGGAGAGAGAGATGAGGCAGATACATCAAACAACACAAGTAGTAATATGGCAGCAAAGAGTAGACAACTATCAGAATCAAAACAACCAAAGAAACGAGTGTCTGCTGAGTATGTTTTTACCTTTGAGGTCTCCTGTCTTTTAATTCCTTCCCACCCTCAGGTGGGAGGAAAAGCAACATCCTCCACCCAGCTTGTTGCAACTAGCCCATTTAACCAATTGATTGGTAGCAAACTTGTACAAGCTGTTCCTGCCTCAAGTGCTTACGGAGAGCCTCACTCAACATCAGCAGGTCCCAACCAAAGAAGCAGATCTCACTCTCGCTGGTGAACTGTTGGAGGTGACACACAGAGCCCAGGTTCCCAAGAGCTGCCCAGACCCACACTAGCTCTGAGGGAATGCAGGCACAGACAGCAGCTGCAATCCTCAGCCAACGCAACTGGAGAGGAGGACCACAGAATCGGAACGGGCAATACATAGAACCCGATTAGCTTTCCTCAAAGGAGATGTCACCATAACCATGCTCTGCGTAGCTTCTTTCCTCACACCCTCATCCTGTCCTGCTAATTATGCCAGTCTCTGCTTGAATTTTCCCCAGGCCACCTCCTGCATCATTCCTCCACACTCAAGTGCCACAACACAGCTACTCTGGGATGCAACGTACAGCTAGCAAGTCCTCATTTCACTGAATCCAGAAGTGATTTCATAGATTATTCCCTCTCCCTTCCTGAATTTCACATATATTTTTCTTCTTCTGTGAGCTGCCATGCCAGATTCTCAGGCACCAAGTTTAGTATTTTTACTTTTGCAGTGGGCCCAAATGGCATATTTGCTGTCCTCATTAAATAACAGACAGCTGCATGTGCATAAGGTCAAACAGCACCTTTCTCTGCTCCTGTTGAATAAGCAACACCACCTCTGGATTGTCTTCAATGAGAGATGGATTTTGACCACTCACCCCAGCTTTTGTGATGTGGCTAAAGACCTAAGATATTCAAAGATAATGTGTGAATGCTGAAAGGTCCATCTAACACAGCACTGCAACTCTGAAAGCCCCACCTGATTGCTCTGACCTGAGATGTCAGAGACTAGACAAAGCAGGGGAAAAAAAAAAGTTAAAATACAACTGTCTGCACTGAGGCAACTGCTGTATGCCCACATGAACACTAACTGCCCTCCAAACCATGGACAGTGGGAGACTGAAGTCTGATTTCTGTACGCCCAACTTTAATTTCCATAAGAGATGTTTATGGGAGCTCCCATCATCTCAAATTAGTTGGAGCTGCTTCTGTCACACTCCAAGTCTCCAAAGGTCTCAAATTCAGGCCCATTGTGTCCCTGAATTTGGTCAGCAGGACGGGTTAAGTCCATGCACTCTGGGCTTTGGGAAGCACCCAGCACAGTATCAGCATTCACTTTTACCAGACTTTCCAAAAGCGTATAGAAAAGTTGAATCCATTAACAGTCTTGGTAATTTGATCCCAACTATAGGAGCAGCTTAGTCCTCCCTTACTCCCGCAGAAGACAGAGTCTACATCGCACAAGGACACTCCACAACACCTCCCCAGCTCTAACTTCTGACTACTGGTACAGGCAATGATTAAAAAGCCTTTGATGACTGACGATTTTTACAGAATATCAGGAGGTATTGTCTGACACACAATAGACAGATGATAAAATATGAATCAGGAAAGTCTTCTGTGATTTCATGCAAAGGAGACCTCAATTTTGTGTATGACAAGGAACATCTTGGACAAAATCCCTTCCACTTTTTCCACTCACAATAATGAGCTGCACATTAAGCACAGAGATCAGCTACGGTTAGGATTCAGGTGCAATGTCACGTTAGATGCAATACTAAGCTACATCCTTTAAGTTCACAGGTTTATAATAAAAAGGAGTATCATATAGATCACCTTGGTTTTAGATGGAAATAATTTCTCCAGCACCCCACAGATATGATTAAAAATTGCAATATATTCACACCATGAACTACTACACAAAACACACCCCCATAAAAAGCTCTCTCTCTGCAGGTAACAATCAATTAATTTGCACAATGAGATATTATCCACAGGAACAGACTGCATAATTTACAAAGCCAAATAAAGACTCAATACCAAAAAAAAAAACCAAGACACAGCAATAGAGGAGATGCACTTGTTCACACAAGTTCTTAGCTGAGTACTTTTGGTCAAAAACAATTTTAAAAAACTTATAAACAAAACAGGACTCATACAAAGACTTAAGATCATCTAGGGACAATAACCCTCGGTTCAGTTATATAAAAGATTAGGCAGAATCACCATTCTCAAACAAATTTAGAAAGGACTGGCAGTGACGGGGTTGTATCAGTCCACTTATGGAAGCATTTAAGCTAGAAAGCCTTAGAGCAACACATGGAAATAATCCTACTCACCTTTCCTATGGCAAAGGAACAACCTACACGAATCCCAGTACAGGCTCAAGAGCTGCTTTATACCGAGGCCACCACACACCCTTGGCTAGTTACCTGCGGGAAAAGAATAAACACCAAGGGCTCGCACAGAAAGAAACCACAAGCGCAAACGGTGATGCCAACCATCACTCACTCTCAGAGCTGTAGGAAAATAAGACCACACACCCCTCGTATGGGCTGGGAAAGCTACCCACTGCCTTCTCCCAAAAAGATGCAAATGCACCGCTCCTGCATTTCCAACAAGGGAAAGTTTTTTGTCTCCCAGGTGCCCCAGGATATCACTTGCTCCCCAAGATTTGTGTAGGCTGCAATTACCGCCGAAGTTCACTAAAGCCTCCGGGACAAGGCGGAGGATGCAGACAGAAGACCATGAAACAGGAATGCAGAGCAGCTCAGCAGAACCGAGCAAGGTGCTCAGAGTAACACCTTTCACAGGCAGAGCTTTTGGCCAGGCACATCCCAAGGTCTAACTGCCGGAGGGGATCGCTTCCAGCTCCGACCAGCACCACTTCACCTGCTCAGCCCTTCGATAAACGTCCCTGTGCCTCTGCCTCGGAGCCTGCCCCGGCAGCGGGGCAGCAACTCCCACACGAGGAGCCCCACAGCCACCGCTTCCCCAGGAA
>NW_010232524.1:0-13187 GCF_000690775.1 Eurypyga helias | reverse complement strand
TATTTAAATATTTTCAGAAATTGACTTGTATTAAGAGGAAACCTAGACTTTATGTATCTGTGGTGTCCTCAGTGGAACTCAAAGCCCAGTTCTGCCCATATCAGCTGCTTGCATGCCCAGCAATTAGAAACATGGCCTTATATGGGACAAAACCTCAGTACTTAGAGCTGAGGAAGCCATTTGTTTCATTTTACTTAAGCTGATGATCTCATAAAGGTTCTTAAAAGCTTTTCTACTTGAGTGAACTGACTGATAAATTGACAGTCTTTTATTTTTAATAAAGCTATTGTTTAATAAAATCAGTTTAATCTGGAATCATATCCACATGGAGTAGGTAAACTGGGGTAGTTAAGAAGAGGAAGGAGAATACATTATTCTGTTAAATTACACTGTCATTATACCAATCAATTTCCCTAAGCAGGCATGCTCTAATGGCCTGATTCTATGAGACTGGAAACATATCTTGCAAATCTTATTTGCAGCAGTTTATATGGCTTTTTGTTATTTTTTAAATTGCTTTTCTAATTATTTAGTTCATTGCCTGCCAGATGAGCGACATTTCTGGACATGGACAGTAATGTTCCGTGCCCACACCTCTAATTTGTGTATTGTTCTCTCAAAAGCAAATTGTCCAAGTAATAAAATACTGTAAAAAAATTCCTCTACCTGGACCTATTTTTTTTAAGCTGAATTCCATTTCATTAGGTTATAAACCTTTCTAGATATGCCATAAGAATAGAAATGAAAGCATAGTCTTAAATTAGAAAGAACTTTGGTGACAGGTGTGATGGCAGGGAATTATGCATCCCCTTAGAAAGGCATGAAAAATTTCATTTTCCTGTTATAATTAGCTGAGCGTGTATCCCTTTGTTCCAATTGTTGCTAGATCTTTTTGCATTAAGAAGGAATGGGAGCATCTGCCTCAGTTCCTTACTAACCTCAAGTCCAGAGGACATGTAGGTGGGAAGGCACACACGTCCTTGGAGTTACTGGACCTGGTAGTTTGCTGTTGGTACCTCTTGTGTCAGCTGGAGGAAACCAGAGACACTGACAGATGCTGGGATTTGAAGTCCCCCTTGTTCTTCCTCAGAAAACTGTCAGATATGCTGGGAGATGTAATCTCCTTGTCCCAAACGACTGGGACTTAATATCTTTTGTCAAATGCAGCTGGAATTCCCCGTTTCAAAAGTTGGGGGAGGAGGATGGGATCTGACAGATGGGAAGAGTGATTGACAGGTGCCCACAGGCAGTCTTTGTGCTCCCTTTTCACCTGAAAGCAGCATAATGGGTGTGTTCACTTGCTGATTGGGATGGGGAGGAGGCACCTGGTGGGGTTAGCGTGGAGGGAGGTAAAGCAACTCTATATAACGTTTAAAAGAAAGTCTTCAAGAGGAATAATGCCATCTTTATTGTGGCTGGATGTCAGTCACTGAACCATGGTGCTGACTCAGACCCCTGGTACCCCCTGTCTCCTCTCCCACCTCTGGCAGTAGCCAGTGAGAGGTGCTTTGGGCCACAAGAGAAGGCAGGTGTTAAATGCTAAATTTTACAGGATATCTAACAAGTTCTGACACAAAAAGTTTTGCTTCCTCTGCAGTTTTCATTAGAATTAATTACTGGCATCGTGAAAGTCCCTTTTATTTGCACCCGTGTCGTCCCAGTCTCTGGATCTTGGCTAATAAACTGTTGGCTTCTCAGGAAAATTCTTCTCAAACCTCTCTCTGAGATGGATTTCTGTGCTGTTTCTTCTCTCTGGAGTGTCTGCTCAGGCTCCATGAAAAAATAATTATAGTGAAGTTAATTGGGTTATTATAGATTTATACAGTGGTGTAGAAAAATACAATTGCCTTTTGTTTCCCAGTTTTCACTTTCTATATTCTACTGAGGGATGGTCTTGAATCTTAGTCACTGATTCTGAGCACATTCATTCTGTCACTGGCTTTGCTTGTGTTAGGTGGTTTCCTTAAAAGAAATATTATTTTGCTATCCAAACAGAGTCAGTTCAGCAAAACGTGGAAATGAGATATGAAAAAATTCAGTAAAAAAAACCCCAAACCACCTGTGTCATTGGAGTCACTGGTAGAAGTTTTGTTTATCACTGTATTTCGCAAAGCATCTCTGTAAGTGGCTGTGATCCTCTAGCTCCTGGTAGTTAGATAGATTGCATAAAGGATTATGTTTGGGATTATAAAGAGAATATGTTTGTTCAGGGTTTTGTGGATTTTTTTTCCCATTTTGTATTAGAGTGCTGGTTTTAGTTGAGACAGAATTAATTTTCTTCACAGTAGATATTATGAGGCTGTGTTTTAAATTTGTGCGAGGCTATGTTCTGGATTTGTAATGAGGAGAATATTGATAACGCTGGTGTTTTTAGCTGTTGCTAAGGAGTGTTTGTACCATGTCAAGGACTTGTTCAGTTTCTGGTGCTGTGCCTGTGTTCCCAACTCCTTTGCTACAAAAAGCCGGGAGGGGACACGGTCAGGACAGCTGGCCCGGACTTGCCAAGGCAGTATTTCACTCCATGAGATGTCATGCTCAGTATGTAAGTTGGGGGTTGGGCCATGGTGGGCTCTCTCGCTCTGGCTATGGCTCTCGGTTGGTCAGCAGGTGGTGAATGGTTCTATAATTTGTTTTCTTTTCCAGTATTTTCATTACATACTATTCGTACTGTTAGTATTTTTGGTATAATTATTTTATTTCATTTACTTTCAATTATTGCTCTTTTCTCAGCTCATGATTTTCCTTGTCTTTTCCTCTGGTTCTCCTCCACTGGAGGAAGGAGGGGAACTGAGCAAGTGGCTGTGTGGTACTTAGCTGATGGGTGGGATAAAACCACGGCAATTACCCATCCTTATTGGGCCCTATTCTGTGCCCAACTATTTGATTTTTATTCCCAGAACTCCTGAGGCTGTGATGTGTAGAGCATCCTCAGTTTTTGTAGAGTCTGATAGGAACTGAAGGTCTCTTCATGACAGCAACCATACCAAGAGTTTATATCCTTTGTTTCCATTGTATCTTCCAACAGCAGGGAAGAAACTATCTGAAGTTACTGCAGATTTGGTGTTGCAGGCAATAAAATGTCTCAAGAAGCTTCTGAAAGCAGAAGAGTAAACATGATGGCTTTTGGGCATTTTCCAAGTCTGAAAAACAAACCCTTCTGCATCTCCTCAATCTCCTTCTGTTTGGAGACATGAACACTGTCAATAGCACTTGCTACACTCAGGGGAGCATATGCATCGCAATATGGCCTTTAATTACTCAGTCATAAACGGTTCCTCAAGTAAGATGGAATTTATCCATATTGCTCTGCAACCTCAGATCACTGTTTGCTTCTCTGCTTATGCCACGCAAACACAGGCCTGGAGCCCCTTGTGAGAGAACAACATAGAATCACACAATAATACGTAATGCAATATTTGCATGTGTTTGAATGCTGTGTGTAGACCATAATTTTCAGCTGAAAATGGTTCACTGTTGCAAGGCTGTTTGCTGTGTGGTTTTCTACCCACCAACTCAGTACAGCTTTGGTGTGTGTAGTTGGTCTTAGAGGATAAGTCCTCAGTGAGATCTTAACAGCTACAGCAGGTACTGCATGATCTGAGAAAGGTGCTGGGGAGCAGTAGTAAATAGGAATACGTGTTTTTTCAGTTGTGATGAGCATATGCCTCATTGTGGGTTTATGTTGAAGAACTGCAAATGTTAGCTTAAGGTTGACTCCTGGAATTCCTAGTGATTGAAGTTTCTATTAGTCTGTTGATTTTAGTGACATCAGTTGAAACACAGGCCTTAATTCTCCCATTTAGACATGCTTGCACAGAGGTACTTATGTAGAATTCTGCAGGGGTCAAATCTTACACTGCAACAGGCTTTGGGGCTTTTTTCTTCCTTTTATTTTCTTCCTCTCTGTAAGTTAAGAATGAACACATTTAATATATTTGAGAATCAAATGAATGACCTAAGATGTCACGTTCAAGTGTCAAGACATTGCAGCGTGTAATTTTAGGGTACTGGTAAAAGGAAATGCTGATGTATCCAAACTCTGCAGTCCCAAAGGATACCACTGTAATGTAATTTGCTAGAGATTAAAGCAGGAGGGGAAGGGTCTCTACTGTCTGTCATACTGCACTAACCACAAACACAGCACGTTTAAAAATGATTAATAGTGAGAGGATACAAAAAATATTAATTTTAACAGATGTTAATAAACAGTATTTAATAGAAAGAAGGCTGTGCAGGATGTCTGATATTTATTTATGTCTACTCAGGCGTACAAAAAGAGAAGAGTATAAATTATTCCTGACATCTCAATTCTCAACAGAATTCTGTTGCATGTAGAAAAGCTATGCAATATCTTTGGTTTATTATAAGCTATGTGACCTGTGCATGTGGTTATGAAATGAAGTGTTGACAAATGCTTTCCTCTAAGCAGAAAACAGTGCTGTCAGCCTGGAAATGTGGAATTGCTGTGCTTCAGCTAGCACTAAGTCTTAGGGTCTGTTCAGTCATTTTGAGATGATGTCTGTAATGTAAAAAATGCAGGCTTAAAGAGAGACGCTTTTATCAGACTTGGGAGTAGGGCACTGGAAACTGTGTGCATGGCTGAGGATAAAGAAAGGCAGAAGAGGGGTGGTCATGTCTTTTTCTTTCCCTCAGAACCTTTGTGCTGGTATTGAAAAGATTTAGAAGTCATGTCCCAAGAGAAAAGACAGTTAAATATAAAAACTGAAAGCATCAGGACTGTACTATACATGGACACAAAGAGGAAAGGTGCAAATGAATTGTGATGTAGAAAAGGAGGAAAAACCAGAACCTTAGTGTTATAAGTCAACACTGCCCTGTGTGAATCAATGGATAAGTACTAAAGAACAAATTCAGGGAGGAAGGTGCCTGATCGCTCAGCATGCACCCAGAATAGTGGGGCAGGGAAGATGCTGTGTGTGCCGAGGATGTGGGCATGGGAAAAAAGGGACAGAACCAAACAAAAGCAGTTCACATGGGGAAATCCCCTCAGTCCTTGGCCCTGTGTGTGCAAGACCTCACAGCTAGACCTGGCTGCAGAGCTGTGGGCTGGAGTCCAGCCTGTTGTCTGCAGGGAGCCAGGTACTACTCAGTGGGAATCTGGCACAGAATAGTTTAATTTTAGATGCTTCACTCTTGCCACCCTTCATGGTTGCTATAGAAGAAAGCTTTGCTTTTCTTGATGTGAATATTGCTTGCCAATTGACTTCTTTATGAATTGAATCTATTTGCAATAAATGTCCCACTCGCAATAAATATGCAATCCTTGTCTAAAAACTGGCATGTTCTGTGTAAAGGTATGATGCTTATATTCATGAAATGAAGAGAATGGTGTGTTCAGCTGTATTGTTAACAACAGAACTTGCTGTGAGTAATATTATGTTTTAAATATCAAAAGCAGGAAAAGATTGAGATGGGGACCAAGGGAGTCCTGGGCATGGGTCCTAGACAGAGGTCCTGGGCAGGGGAAGTCCTGTATAATACCAGAGGGGCTATCGAAAAGTGTATTTCCCAACTAGAAAGCAGGTTCCTAAGGAAAAGCACCTGAGGAAGATGGTCTATGTTATTTCCCACTCTTCAATTACAAAACCTTCAACACTTCCTAGTGTAGACAAAGCCCCATGTTGCCCTTGCTGTCTCAAAGATCAAGTCTAACTTCCACTACACTCTTGCCACCACAACACTTACACAAGCTGCTCTCAAACTCTTGCTACTCTTTTCACTCCATGACTAATGTCTTTTCCTCAATAATTTATTTCAGAGTACCTTGTCCTCTCCTGATCCTTCCTGGTTCTCCATGGTGCTCCCATTCTCACCAAAAATCCTCCTGTTGAAGCCCTTTTGTCCTTCTTTCTTTGGTCCTCAGTCACAGCCTTCTCACCTCAGACACCCCATCACTGCCATTCTGCTAACAGTATCCATTTTAGTGGCTGGAACCTCCTGCTGCCATGCCTGTAGGTGATATTGTGTTTTTTAGAAAAAAGGAAGAAGAAAGGACTTAAACTCCCCCTCTCCCTCCAATCCAGAAGCAGACAACAATTATTTAAACAAAAATCCATATAGACGAGACCTTGGGGATATATCTAGGGAAGAGTAGACATATGGTAATCCTAGATGCAGCTGGGAAGTCCCCAGGACTTGGCAACACATATTGAAGCCTCAGAGCAAAACAGCTGTTGGAGAGAGAAGGGTGAGAGCAGGAAGGTAACTGATGTGAGACCACCTTCGTACCCACTTCTTATCTTTTACTGTTAGGAGAGAGTAAATCTGTTAACATATTTGGCTTGCTTATTTTTAATTGCATTTGCCAGGAAAGAGAGATCTTGGACACCCTCTGGAGTCCAGCACTCATCTAGAGGAGTACCCCAAGTTCTAAAAGAAGCCTTTTTTTTTTTTTTTTCTTTTCCCCCTCCTTGTCTTCTCTATCACAGTGCCAAGCCATGGGAGCATATACAATTCAGTCAATCTATTGCATGAGACACTCACTCTCAGTTGTTCCTCAGTTGCCCATGGGATGGAAAATAGTTGGGACCAGACTGCAGCTGCCCAAAGTAGATAGCAGGCCAGCTTGTCCTGGTAGACTCTAAGTCAAACTCAGGTAGATATAAATAGGGGGTAGGTCAAATATATAAATAGGGGGTAGGTCAAACTCAGGTCCTGAGTGGTCAAACTCAGGTAGATATAAATAGATCAGTATTAACATTGTGGCTTTATCTTCTGTGTTTTAGGTCTTCAGTACTTGGTATTTTCTCAGCCATTTCAGCTCACAGCCTGGCTGTGTCTGTGTTGTCCCAGAACTAATAGGACCTGGAGAGCATGACTATATTGTTTTCAGATCCAGGCCGATACATTTATGCAGCCTGATGCTCTGTTATACACATTTCCCAAAGCCTTTTTTTTTTTGATGGAGGTTTGGAGACCTCTGTGCCAAGTTCTCAGGTACAGGTGTTCCTGAGGAATAATAGAAAAGCTCTAAGTTGAGTTCTGGGACGAGGCATAGCCCAATAGTCATGAGCTATGTTTGCACAGCAGAATATTGTATAATTTGCTGAGAATAGCAAGGAACAGGCAATCACTACTAGCCTGGGGTCAGAAAGAAACTTCCTCTCAAGGGTATATCATTATATGTTTGTTTTGCATTTTCTTCTGAAGCAGGTGGTGCTACCATTGTTAGAGCAGGATATCAAATCTGATAGCCCCAGGACAATGCATGCTCCTTTGTCCCCCTTCTTTTTGTCTCTGAGGCAGCTGGAGGTGGAGTATGTGTTTTCCATTCTCTCCTAGAGCCCAGCAAAGGTCTGTAGCAGGTAGAATATTGCTTTTCACTGTAGGAGGGTGTCATGGTTTAGGCCCAGGCAGCTGCACAATACCATGCGGCTGCTCACTCTCCCCTCACCATGGCATGTAGAGGAGAAAATACAAGGGAAAGTTCATGGACTGAGGCAAGGACAGGGAGGGATTACTAACCCATTATGGTCACAGGCAAAACAGACTCAACTCGGGGAGAAAAAAATCCATTTAATCAGTTACCAATCAAATCAGAGTAGGATGATGAGAGACAAAACAAAACAGATCTTAAAAACCTTCCCCCCCCCCCCTTTTTCCCCCCGGGCTCCCTTCTCCCCTGCCAGTGGCTGAGGGGTCCCAGTCAGTTTTACCACACATTGTCTCTGCCTCTCCTTCCTCCTTGGGGGGGATAACTCCTCACACTCTGCCCCTGCTGCTGTGTGGGGTCCCTCCCATTGGAGACAGTCCTCCACGAACATTCCTGGCATGAGTCCTTCCCAGGGCCATGAGTCCCTTCCATGCAGTGCAGTCCTTCAGGAGCAGCCTGCTCCAGCTGGGCTTCCAATCGAGTCACAGGCTTCTTTGGGCACAGCCGCCTGCTCTGGCGTGAGGTCCTCCTCAGGCTGCAGGTGGGTCTCTGTTCCCCTGTAACCCCACATGGCTGCAGGGCACAGCCTGCCCTCTCACCACGGGCTGCAGGGGAACCTCTGCTCCGGCCACCTCCTCCCGCCTTTCTGCACTGACCTAGGAGTCTGCCTGGTTTTCTCTCTCACATCTCACTCTTCTCACCACACTGATTCTCTCTGCTCTACTTCTGCTTCCCCTGCTACTTTTTGTGTGTTCCCCTCTTAAATATGTTAATTTGCAGAGGTACTGACTGGTTTGGCTGTGGTCAGATGTGGGTCCGACTTGGAGCCAGGGGAGCTTTTCTCCAAGCTTCTCACAAGGGAAGGTGGTCCTGTGGCCCTTCCCCTGCTACCAAAACCTTCCACTACAGAAACCAAAGACATAGGGTTCCTTATTTCTGTTGCACACCAGTCTTGAATTAATTAGTGAAAAGTGTTGTAAGAGTTTGTAGTGCAGGGTGACCACCTAAACAGGGAAACTTTAAAGCTGTGTGACATTACTCTTCTCAATGCTTGCACGTTGCAGCATGCAGGGAAGAACGGCCATGCACATGAAAGCAGTGGAAATGCAACATTTGGGGAAGGGGGGAAGTTTTAATAGGAAGAGGAAAGGTACAGTGGTCTCCCAGGTGGGAAGGGCAGGGAGGAAAGGCACAGTGCTTCTGCACAAAGTTTGACCTCCTGGCTTTCCTCTTTACACGTCTGAACCTGTGGATGGTCTTCCAGCAGAATACACGAAACTCCCATCTGCCAGAACTTGTGTGGCCGTCCTCAGAGAGGCCAGGTCTGGGGTGCTGTGTGCCGTATCACTGGGGTCCTGGACAGAACAAGCCCGTCAGACCTGAGGCCACACACAGGTTTTGTCCAGAATTCCCTTCAGAGTGCAAACCTGCATTACTGAGCCTTAATTCTATTTTCACTTATCATCCCCAGCTGTTTCAGCCTGCAGTACTAGCTCTTTTATTAGTAACAGCTGCATCAAATTTTAGAGGCAATGTCCTTGTTAATTTTGCCTGAAGCAGATCCTGAATGACTTGAAATGTCTCTAATATATTTATGTGCATTTAATATTTGTGTTACCATTCAACAGCAAAAGTGAAGACCAAAATTACACTCAAATACAGAAAAAGAAGAAAATATTATTAAGCAAGTGGGCTACCTTTAGCTTTTATCTTTCTGCTACTGTATTTGTTTTGGGGTTTATGAACATCATAAATTTCAGGGACTAAGTGGAGTCTATTCAGTCTATTAAGGTTCATTTTCTTTTAATACTCTAATCCCCTCAGGATGCCATTTGCCGTAATTGTTTCTTGAATGATCCTCCAGTGTTTAAGCTTCAGCCTCTGACTCATAAGCTATTCTGCATACACTTGTGGCTCAGTGCAAAGAAAAATGGGACACATGACATCTGTTTCAAATTTGTTTTTCTTTACTTTGTAATTATGCCCCTTGTCCCCTTATCTGTCTCCCAGAAAAAAAAAAAAAAAAGAAAAAGTAAGGGCATTTGGCATTAACTATACTGTTTAAGATTTTATATACCAAAATTAAATCTTCTCAGACTGCATTTTTATAGTCTATAAATTCAGATTTTATGGTTTCTTCTCATACTTTTTTTGTCCTTGGATCAATAGTACTGCCCTTCTTCTGAACTTTATGAACATTACAAACATTAGGCAGACCCATGAAGTTGTGTTGGCCAGAATGATAGATTGCATTGAAGGGAGAGTGCAGCCAGACTGCACTTTTTCCATTCACAACTGGTTTTGTCTTGTGGCTTAAATTCCATGTGTACTTTTGCATTCAGTTTTTTAAAAATTCCTTCACATTGTTTTGATTAATCTAGTTCACAAGTATTTATTTTTAACTGTTTGATATTTGTAGATTAATATCTGTTATCAACACTATAATTTTATTTCCATAGAAGTTTTACTGAAAAGTGACAGATCTTTTAAAAAAATCCAGTCTGTGTGTCTGATAATGCAGCTTCTTTCTCTACATTTTCTAAGTCTTTTTTCCAGGCTGACTTAAAAAGTCTTCAATTATCTCTGATTTTCTTTGGAAACTACTTTAGTCTTATAGAACTATAGAAGGATATTTGCCTGACATTCGGTCTGAATTTCCCCTTCTTAAATTCATGTCATGCTGATATCTGTATTTTCATTTATTATACTAAAGGATGCCTCAAACGTTTAGCAAGACCCCCTTCTCTTGCCCTTAGCCAAGCTCTTACATGTAGCCAAGCTACGTATACTTGGCTCTTTTAATTTTGTCATAATTCAGTCCTGCTGTGCCCTGGATATTCCTGTTTCAGCTTTCTGAGCTTCCTGCAGACACTCCTGAGGTGACGAAGCTGAGCAGAGTACTGCAGTGCAGTAGACCAGAGCCTGTCCTGCAGCCGTGCCAGCTGCACATGGAGCTATCACATTTACACCAGCTACAGATTTGCCCCCATGCCTCATCTCGGGCATCCCTGCTATTGTATTGCAATATAATGCTTTCATTTAGGCACTCCAAAACTGTTCAAGTATTTTCTGTAGTTACTTCTCCTTGCAAGTATGTAATGGTCAAAATTCTGTTACGGAATTGACACTTCCCACATTTCTCACTTATATTGACTATTTCAGGTACAAGATCAAATTCCTCTCAGCAGCCATACAGCAGCATGTGCTTATTTTAATGTATCTACTTGTGGGATTTTTCAAATATATTTTTATAATTACCAGATCTTTTCTGTGTTATTTCTTTACCACAAGCAGTTTTTGCTACACTTTCCAAGCTACTTTATGCAAATTTTTTACTCTACAATTCTACGCTCTATGACATATATTAATATATGTCATATTTATACATTACATTTATATATAATGCTATATCTCAACCTTTACCTTTCCTTAATTTATATTTCTTTCTTATTCTGGATGATTGTTAAAAAATGAAAACACCAATATGTGCAGAATTTTATCAAAAGTTCTTTGCTTGGGTTTTACCCATGTTGGCATCTTTTTTTCCCCAAAATTTTAGCTTACAGTAGTGTTTTTATTCAAGCTGCTGATTTTCATCCATAAGCCTTAGTGAGACACAATATTTACAGTAGGCAAATATAGAATGCAAACTTTAAAATGTAATTCTCACAAGACCATTTTTCTTAACTAACTTGTCAACAAGAACCTTTTTAATATGCTGTGAAAATTCCTATCCTCTGGTTTTATACCAAGTTTTTTTCCACTGAAAGAAAGGAAGAGAGAGGGAAAAACATTAAATGGTGAGTGGTGGAGAAAACAGTCTTTCTGTCATCAGTTTATGTTTTCTTACTCAGGACAGACAGAATAATAGGAAAAAGGGAGAGAATTTGGAAAACATGTATGTCTTTTCTTTTTTCCTCTTTTCCTCACTAAGAAATGAGGAAAGTAAGGAGGAGAAAATTAGAACAGTGTAATTTTAATTTTTTTAATTTATTTTTCAATGTGTTTCCAATTTTACATATCAAAATAGAAGAAAGGTGTCCCTTTCTCAGTCTCTTTTCTACTTTCCACCCACTTTTCCTGAAATGTTAATGTGACTGTTGATGCCTGTAATCCTTTGTTGACATAGTTACCAAAAAATGAAGAGGAGATGTGCCTGCTTGGACAGTGAGGGCTAGTCAAATGTGGTTTACCAGGCTGAAAGTGGTGCAACAGTTGCGCATGTATCATCAATGAAATAGGCAGCAGAGAGTAAGTGGAGTGGAAAATACGGTGGTAAGTTCTGGGACATGGCTTTTGCAGCTGCACACCTTAGTCTTGAATTGTTCAGTTCGCTAAGTCTATGGGGATGTCTCTAGCTTCTGGATGTATAATTTTCTCCCTGCTGCTCTCAGTTGACAAACTTACCTGGTGGTGGGTGTATGAAATCTGATAGACTGAATGGCCTTCATGGGAGAGCTCTGCTGCCTAAAGACTGCTTCTGGGTTTTCCAGCAACTGAAGTGGCATACTGAGCACGACACTTGGCTCTGCCAAAGCGTAAGTCCTCTTCTCCTTGAAATGACAAATTCAGACTATTAATCTCCATGCTGTCTCTTTCCAGCTTTGGCTTCTAGAGAATGTCAGAAAAAGCGATACATATATTCTTTGAACTAAGTGACATGAGGCAGCAGCCAGATAAATATCTTCTGTGTTCAGAGCTCTAAGAATCAGTAACAGTATTACAATGAGAAGTATACGAACTCACATGGATTAAACTAGAGTGAGTAAATACAGAACAACTGCTGGGAAAGCTTTGTGAATGATGGGGAAGGCTTGCCTAGGCAGCTCTACAAAGTGAACTGCAGCCCTTTGGGGGTGTATGATACCTTTGTTAGGGAGAGCTGTGGGTGAACACAGATAAAGAAAGCAAGACTATAGGGAAAGGTGTCTAGAAAGAAATGTGCTGAAGGCAAACTAGTGAAAGAAGGTGAGAGCGCTGAAAAAAACCTTTTTCTCATCAAAAGTCAGTGCTCAAGGAAGGAAAGCAGATGGTAAGGGGAAGGGAGGGAAATATCACAGGTGATCAATTGTCTTTACAAAAGAGAGGTTAGCCATCACATAGTAGGGCGTTTAGTATATGAGGGGAGGACAGCTGGTGGGTGAAAACACCTCATAGATATCCAGCATTTCATCCCAGCTGCTGTATAGCTTAAAAACCCCCCTCTTTGACTGTTGTTCCCCTATGCAGGAACTTGAAACCCAAGTTCACTCAGGAATTTTCAGATACAGCCTCGAAGTTCAGCGAGAGAATAAAGTTTCTTTTCAGAAGCAGCTTTTCCAAGACATTAATGGGATTAAATGCTCAACTCCTATTGACTTTTAATGTGTGTTAGGCATCTTGACTTCCCTTTACGCCTTTGAAAAACTCCTTGTTAATCTTCACAGTTTACAATTTGCCCTCTCAGACTGCTCTCTCTTAAAATAAATAAACTCTGATCCTCCTGAGAGCTTGAAAGACTGTACATCTTGCAAAATCCCCCAGGAATGCAGTTTATGTGGTGAGGAAGAACAAGTGAATGCGTAAATCAGAGTCTGAACATCCACCAGTTCAACTAACGACTGAAAGTGAAGGTGCAGAGTAAAGTATCTTAGTTTTGTGGGCCATTGTGGTAAGAGCAAAGCTGAATCACTATGGTGGTATTTGACACGTGAATAATAAAATCTGGTGTTAAATAACAGTACTATCCAGATAGAAAATCAACAAGTCCCACAAACTGAACACCTGACTTGTGGGCCACTGCCAACCTCATGGA
>NW_010232523.1:17126-22188 GCF_000690775.1 Eurypyga helias | reverse complement strand
TTAAACACCACCAGTTGCTCTACCATTTCATCCCCCCATTCCAGTGAGGAAGGGTCGGAGCCAAAACAAGGGCAGCTTGTAAAAGTTGAGATAAAAATTATGTAATTATATAAATGAAATTTATGGTGTTACTAACAATACTACTGCTAATTAGTAATTAAAAGAACAGAAAAATAGAACAAAAGATACAGGATCTCACCACCTGTGGATGGACACAGCCAGCGTCTGAAAACGTCAAGGCAAAAATAAATCCAAAACACCGAAACTAAAAGTAGAGGGAGAAAAATCCTCTCCCTGCACCCAGAGGAAGAGAGCAAGGAGAAAAAAACTTCCAACCTCACCTTCCCAGAGTAATTTCCCTGAAAAAAGATGCTACTTCTGTCCTAATCACCTGCCAAGAGTTTCAAACAAAGATCACCCTGATGGCAGGAACCTCTGAACCGACACACACAACCACCTTCAAGGTCACACCTCTTCCCCCCACCCCCTCAGCTCCTGGCACCAAGGATACGGAGGTGATGCTGATCACTCAGCTTGATGTATCATGGAATGAAACAAAATCCTGTGGGCTGGAACAAGCACACCACCGTTTAGACATTTATAAGCATTGATGAGATCCCCTCTCTGTCTTCTCCAAGCTAAACAGACCCAGGTCTATCAGTCTCTCCTCATAAGGGAGATGTTCCAGTTCTCTTATCATCTTCATAGCCTTCCTTTGGACTCTCTACAGTAGCTCCCTGTCTTTGCTGAACTGGGGGGCCCAGATGGCACCAGGGCACAGGAGAGAGGGAGGATGACCTCCCTCGACCTGCTGACCACACTCTTCTTAGTGCATGCCAGGACACCACTGACCTTCCTGGCCATGAGTGCCCAGTGCTGGATCATGGTTAACTTGCTATCCACTAGCACTCCCAAGTCCTTCTCTGCAGAGCTACTTTCCAGCAGGTCACCCTCCAGCCTTTATTGGTACATGGGGTTATTCCTCCCTACGTTAAGGACTGTACACTTGCCCTTGTTGAACTTCATTAGGTTCCTCTCAGCCCAGCTCTCCAGTCTGTCCAGGTCTCACTGAATGACAGCACAGCCTTCTGGCCGATCAGCCACTCGTCCCAGTTTGGTGTCATCAGCAAACTTGCTGAGGGTATACTCTGTCCCTTCGTCCAGGTCATTGATGAAGGTGTTAAACAGGACTGGACTCAGTACTGACCCCTGAGGAACCTCACTAGCCACAGGCTTCCAGCTAGACTCTGCACCCCTGATCACAACCCTCTGAGTTCTGCCATTCAGCCAGTTCTCAATCCACCTCTCTGTTAACTCATCTAACCCACACTTCGTAAATTTACCTGTGAGGATGGTATGGGAGACAGTGTCAGAAGACTTGCTGAAGTAGAGGTAGACATCATCCACTGCTCTCTTCTCATCCACCCAGATGGTCATATCAGCGTAGAAGACTACCAGATTGGTCAAGCAAGATTTCCCCTTGGTGAATCCACACTGACTACTCCTGATAATGTTCTTTTCCTCCAGATGCTTGGAGATGATGCTCAGAGTGAGCTGTTCATCATCTTTCCAGGGTTGGAGGTGAGGCTGACTAGGCTGTAGTTTCCTGGGTCCTCCTTGACCTTTTTAAAGACTGGAGTTACACTGGCTTTTCTCCAGTCCTCAGGCACCTCTGGCATTCTCCAGGATCTTTCAAAGATGATGGAGAGTGTCTTAGCAATAACATCTGCCAGCTCTCTCAGAACTTGTGGGTGCATCCCATCAGGGCCCATGGATTTGTGGCTATCAAATTTGCCTAGTTGATCTCTAATGACTGAAATGACCCAGTCCTCATTCTGCAGTTCCTTAGTGAGTAGCCTTCTTGGCTGACCTGAGATGGAGCCACAAACATTCAGCTATCTATAATTCCATCACAAGCTTTTAGTTTTGGTAGCCTGAGCCCTAAAAAACTTTTCCAATGTAACTTAAATTGCTTGGCACATGTTTTACTTTAACCTGTTGGATCATTGCATTACAATCTGCAAGAGATTTTACATTAATTACAGAGGGGACCACGCTTAACACAACTTTTACTTGACATTAGTGTCCACAGTCAACACCCATTGAATAAGTGTAAGTAATTTATCTCATCATATGATGCAATATATTGTAGCAGATGGTTTAAACAAAGGTCAGATAAATAGTTTGGCAACTACTGACAGGTCTCACTCAATTGAAACAGCAAAGAACCCTTACACCGAGATCACATCCCAGTCAAAAAACATACATGCTTAAAAAAAAACCCAATTAAATTTGCTGTATGTTTCCTTTCCTTTTTCTTTTTTTTTTTTTTTTTCCCAAAAGAAAGCAAACAAGGGTTACACAGAGGGAGAGAAGTTGAAAATTATGGTGTGTCTGCCAGCAAATGTCTAGATGCCAGTCTACCTAGAAACGACACTTTGAACATACAGAAAAGGAACAGTTTCCTTAGCAACCAGGGCAAAAGCTCTAAGAACATCTCTTCTGCTCTGTGCTGCTTCACCCTTCCCCAGCTCAGTCTGCCACCTGTCACTCACGGATTTAATTTAGTTTAACATTTTATAAAGTTCAGATGGGAGAATTCCTGCTAGTGGAAGAACCACTAATGCTAAAGCAGGTCAGGGGGGAGGAGGGAAATCCATCCTCACAATAAGGGGTGTATGTGTTTTGCACACCAAACAGGGTGTAGATGAGGCACTGTGCATTGAGCAGTCCTCTGGTTTATCACACTAATACTGGCCTTTTCAAATACAAGATCACCTCTCCACAGAGCTTTTGCTCTGCCCCGATTTTGAACCTCTTCTAACTCACCTGTCTTTGCCCAAGCCTTTGCAAAGAAGCTTAGCGGCTCAGCTGCTGTTTCTTCCTTTTTTATAAAACTGTTGCCAGAAGGTATAGGAGATAATATCTAGATCTCTTCACATTTTCAATGATATGGCCAAATGTTAATCCATGCATGTGATTTTTAGGTACTAATATATTGTAAACTATCCTAGATAATTAACAACCTTGTTTTGTGTTGCAAGAAGAGACAAGGCTGATTTTATTATCAAAGTCTTCCCCTCTTCTTGAATAAAAAGAATGTGATTTTTATGTTATAGTTCCAATATTTTGCTATATCCGGATGTCTTAACTTTTTTACACTTTCTTTGTGTCAACTTGTAATGTGTGAATTCAGGTTCCTTCAGGCATTTCTAAAACCTTCTGTTAATATATGCAAACACTCAATTTTCTCCACTAAAAACTCAGTGACAAGCCTTCAGAGTATGATCTATTTCACTTTATCAGATACACATGACATTTTGATTTCGACTGCACGTCATGTAGCATATAGAGTAGTAGTAGTACTAATACATGCTAAGTCTGGATTTCTATGCCAGTTTGATCCCTTTTATCAAGGAACACAAAGAAACTGAAACTGCCTGCACACAACCAGCAAAGAATTCCTCTTCTCTTCCTCCCTGCTAACAGGTATGCAGAATTTGCTGCATCCTTCTTAAGGCATGTTACAAGGGAGGCATCCTGTCTAAGGAAGGTATCATTTTAGAGATACAAGGGCTTATGGTACAGGAAACTATGTATGCTTTCCAGGCCTCTAGAAATTGTCAGCTTCTGTAAGTACTGCCAGGAATAATCTATGAAAATTAGATGGAACTCACCTTGCTTACTCTGCTTTCACACCTGACATATGAAAGTCTTACACAGAGAAGCAATCTCGATTTCATAACCTGAACTCAGTTTCCTCTTTGAACAGATTAGTAATGTTAAAAGTGAAGCAGCATCTTACATAATGTGGTAACATGTTGCAAGCTTTTTGAATACTCCATTGAATTTCATATAAAAAAAACCCCAAACAAACAAACTAACAAACTAACAACACTGAAACTTAATTTTTAAATCACACGTTTTTTTCTAAAATATCCTAAAGTTTCTGAGAGATGCCTGAATGAAACATGCATAGAAGGAGACAAGATAGGAATCCCTCTTGACTTTAAAACATCTGTGATAAATTCCTGAAAGTCGGTTAGGTGATGCTTTAATCACAGTATCATTCCATCATGCACGTTTTTGAAACATCTATTTGGAAAGACTGATTTCATCTGTTCCTAATTGATCAATCTATGCAGCCCCTTAGAAATACTTACATTGTGTTAGTTTGGTTTTCAGAAGTTAAATGGCTGGAGCGTTTCCAAATCCGTGTGCAAATTGAATTTCCCCATTTTCTGAAGCATTCTGTAAGATCACATCTCTCCCTCTGAGAATCCATCCATCCACTGTTATAAGCTAATCAAATAGAATACCAGGCAAGAATTATTTATAATGGTTTATTACTTATAGAAATCTATCTCTTGCTGGCTTTGATTAATAGTATTGAAATGGCTATTTACTTCAACATGTTCTTCCTTCAATATATGCTTGCAATGTTATATACGTTGTTTTTCTGAAAAAAATGCTTTGTCCTAGGTGAGGAAGCTTCTCTGATTTTCCAGCTACAGTCCAACTGCCAGAATGTTTCAAATAGCAGGCAAGGGGAAATATCCTTCACTGTGTTTTTCACACAGAACAGTGATAACTTTGAGAGAGTGAAAAGCCTGTATAAGGAGCAAAGCTGAGTTTGTGAACCAAGTGAAATTCATGTTGATTGAGGCAAATCAATCAACAGAAGGGGGAAAGCAGATGAACTGTCATAGAAAGCAAAACCAGAATGCAGAATCTGTTGGAATAGGAAGGAGAGTGAACGGGAAGAGATGCTTTTAGAGCGACAGCTTTTCCAATCCCATGGTCGTTAATGGGTATTTTGATTTCAGGATTTAGGGTACTACCCATATCTTTTAAATAACAGTTGGCAGACATTTAATCTGCAGATGGAAAGCAATTTAGAAGAAAGATGAGAAAATAATGTCCCTATAGCTGTTTAACAATGAAAAATTGTTCTTCATTCATAGACTTTCAGAAGATAACATTACTATTTTCAGTTTATTGATTAGATTGCATTTAGTCTGTTCCAAAGACAGAGACGTGGTTATTAACAACAGAATTGAAC
>NW_010232523.1:14581-17115 GCF_000690775.1 Eurypyga helias | reverse complement strand
CTCTTAAGGCTCCCAGCTAGCCCTACTGTTCTCACAACCATATCTTCCGTCTCAGTCCTATCCACACTTGGTGCTTATGGCATGGGCAGCATAAATATGGAAAAATTATGTAAGTGAATGACACTTTTCAGTTTGGTAGACAAAGGCTTCATTAGTCCCCATGTGTTGCTGACATGTGAGAGCAGGAAGCCAAGAGCAGATATGTCAGTTTGTAAATTCAGTCAGGAGCTGCAGGGGAAAATGTTTGGAAAATGAAGGAAAATGACATAGGTTGAAGGAGCTTAGTTGAGAGGAGTCATCCAGATTATAGAAGAGAAACAGCCAAAGAAGAAATTGGTGTGCAGGTAAAAATGTAGTTATGTTCTTCAAGGTAGCAGGCAGAGCTTTTCCTCTGGTTCTACTCCCTTTCAGGTCCTGAGCCTCTAGCAGTATCACTATCACCTATGATATTACTGGGTAAGCGACAGATGTACTTAGAGAAGAAAGCTGGGCACCTGGGAAATTCTTTGTTTTAGGATTTATATCCAAAGAGAAAGAAAGAAGTAAGTGGTCATATGTCTGCAGTTCTCCATGTAAGTTCTGCCCTTCACTGTATGACGCAAAAATTCAAGACTGTGAAAATGACATGAACCCTTTATATCCAAAATGAAAGTGAATTGGAAGAACAAGTGCACTTTCAGGATCACAGATACCACCACAGGTACCAGAAAACTTAATAAAATACAAATGTATACATGAAATAGAATTACACTGAATGAAGATGAAAAAAAACAGTAGCTCAATGGTAGGTTCAGAGGAAATGTTTCCATGTCTTTATTCACAGACTTCTGAAAACCCATGGATTACTTTCCACTGATTCTTTTACTATTGCAATTTTAGTATTGCAATAGTTATATCAACTCCTTAAACAGCATACTACAAATACTTTGAAAAATTCATATGCTAGTGCCCGTCACTAATTTGTTTTCCTCTGCTTGTCTTTCCCATTTTGGATGAAGTGTTAAGGCTTTCATTTCGACAAAAGTAGTTAAAAGACAAGAGAAGGTATAAATCCCAGTTTGACTTGAGTGACTCACCACAAAATATATTGGTGTCCTACAGTTACAAATTTATTTTAACTTTATCTCCCCATTTACTTTAAGATTCTTGTTGTTTCATGGGCTAAGACTGCTAATTGTGAAGTAAGGGTGACAGTCAGTAACTCAGAAATATTCTTACACCCTCATGTCTGACTTGATCTAATATCTTCTTATCTTTTTTAATACTGATTTAACAGATAACCCCTGCCTAGCTAACCAAAGATGACACAAATCTGTATGGAAGACCCTTACAAAACATCAGCAGCCTTCATTGTGATGGAAAAGGCATCCCAGCAGCAAGAAGGACCCTAAAAGTGTCATAACCAAGTAAACAAGATATTCCAAGTAATGGAAAGCTTGAACAAACCCAGAATTTAGGCAATTACACTGCAGATGCATCACAGGGGAGGAAAAAGTAAACAACATAGTCCAAACTTACTGCAGTACTTCTTGGCACAGTGTAATTGCTCATCAATTGAGAAACAAGGGCCCTCAGTAAGGGAAAAAAACCCCTCAACATTAAGGAAATCCATTAGTTGAAATCATTAGCTGAACCATCTAGAACAGCACTATTCAGAGTCAAAGTTTTCCAGGCATGAGGAACAGTCCTAGAGAAACACTAAAACGTCAATAGCAAAAGCTTTCTTTAGTACTCTATTTAACAGGAGCGTTCTTTGGATTAAGCTTTAATAAGTCCCCTAAAAGAACTGCACTGTTCTTCTCAGCAGGTACAACCAAATGTCAAAAGGAACTGGAGAAAGAACAAATCTCAAAAGTTACAGAGCCTGAGCTCAGTTGAGATAAGCAACAACAAAACCTTCTGCTTTTAGGGGTTTTTTTCCCCACACCACTTAACTCTCTACAGCCAAGCTTGACACTTCCTCAAGAGGTTTGCCGAGCTTACTGCTCCAAGGCAGAATGGAATACCACTAAAATACCCTCCTTTGTAGCTAATCAATATCACTGATTCAAGCCTTTGCAAGAGTACTACACTCCAGGTTAAACAAACATAAAAATCCCCAAACTAAACAAAAATAAAACAAACAAAAAAAAGAGTAAAAATATATTGAATTTATAAAGCTTAAAGAATAACATGAGTTCCCCACTTTTAGTTGATTCCCTCTCTGTTTTCTGAAATAAAAAGAATGATTGTAGATGTCTGCAAAGCTAAGCAGTGAAATGTAAAAGAATAGCAGTGATTGAAGACATGAAGAAATAATAATAATAATTTAAAAAAAAAAAAACCAGTATCTGGGAAAATTGTCCTTTTTGCTAAATCTAACATGCACAGATGAAAAGGGTATGCTAAATTACACCCCCATCTGTCTTTATAGCATGTAGAGTTTTGCTGCACCCATTATTTTAGTCAGCTGCATTGTTAACTGGCATTCTAAAGCCTCATTAATAATTTACATACACCATATTTAACACTTTTAATTAGACTTGTAATTATAA
>NW_010232523.1:0-14482 GCF_000690775.1 Eurypyga helias | reverse complement strand
AACTTTTTTTGCCCTTTTTTTTTTTTTTTTGGGGGGGGGGGCACATTAGGCATGATTAAAAAATGTAAAGCCTCATGTTCTTCATGCTGGTACCACCAATATTCTGCAGTCACCCAAATTCTCCCATTTGCTTCCAGAGGATTTCTTAATGCTCTGTCAAGATCTCAGCTGCTTTGACTGGATCTTTCTTCCACTTATATAATGCCAAGTCTATATTACATGTCTATACCCAAACCTATAAGAAATATATGGATAAATGCATCACAATTTATGTCCAGGCTGCTCCTACTCCCTTCAGCTTGTGGGATGCAGTCAGCCTTCTAAAACACAACACACTCACAGTTTCGTTTTGAATGGACCTCATGCTCACAGTACTACACTTACTCCAGCATAAACTTGAATTTCAAGTAGGGCTTTGAAGTTTTCCTTTTTTACATTTTCATAGAATGGTTTATTGGAAGGGACCTTAAACACCATCTGGCTGAAACTCCCCTGCCATGGGCAGGGACACCTTCCACTAGACCAGGTTGCTCAAAGCCTCATCCAACCTGGCCTTGAACACTTCCAGGGATGGGGCATCCACAGCTTCTCTGGGCAACCTGTTCCAGTGCCTCACCACCCTCTCGTGAAGAACTTCTTCCTGATATCTAATCTAAACCTCCCCACTTTCAATTTAAACCCATTACCCCTTGTCCTGTCACTACAAGCCCTTGTAAAAAGTCCCCCCCTAGCTTCCTTGTAGCCCCTTCAGGTACTGGAAGGCTGCAATAAGGTCTCCCGAGAGCTTTTCTTCATAGATTTTGTCACACATTGAGGTAGAATAGTGGAAAGTCACCAGTTCATTACAAGAGCAAAACAAGAACAATCTCGTTCTGTTGGTTGTCAGGGAAAAAACATCACATTATCATTCTCTTTGCAACTTGGCATAAGCAATAGTTAGCAAACAGATTGTACTTAGAAATCTTATTAAGAGTACTCAAATTGTGTGAATGGTCACATTTATTGTTTTTTCCACCTTGTTGAAGGACCTGAACTTTTTTATCAGGGTGAGGCTTTTAAGTGTTAAAGACTTGTCCATAATGTTCAGAACTTAAGATTTTTGTGGATAATTAAAAAACCTCTATCTTTCTCTTGTCACTCAAATCTGTATTTACAATGATAATCATTGCTCTTTTATTTCTGAATAAGCATTCACAATAAATAATTAATTCTTCACAAAAAAATTAAAATAAAATGTTTGAATTCTTAAGAAGTAATAGTATTTAATTAATTTTTCTAATATTTCAGAATAATTTTGCTGTTGACATATTTCAATTTCATTCAGAACTGACAATATTACTTAAAAGGTGATTCTCATGTCAGTAACGTGATATACATCACCAGTAACACAAGAACTCTATAGCCCATATAAACTTGTTTAGGTAAAGTATCAATAAAAGTTCTGTAGGCAACAAGAAAAACTAGAAGTTTGAGATTAGTGTGTCTAAGATTACTTGAGAGGACAAACTATTAAAGTAAGACTCAAAGGGCACTTTTCTTTTATCAGGTATAATGAATAAGTAGCAAAGAGGACCTTGGTAAACAACTCATCTTTCTTTTCAGTGTAGTATGAGGCCCTGATAATTGCTGACATCAAACAGGTTAGCTCATTCGAAGTGGTACTGTACACAGAAAGAAATACAATCTTTTCTTGAGAGTCAGAAGTACCATAAAGTAAATGGAAGATGATAACAATGTATATATTTAGGGTGAAGATACTTGGAGAAAAGTAAGAAAGAACTGGATTACTTGGTGAGCCTGCAAGCCCTTTCTTTAACTGGGAGTTAAATGGGCTTTTTTTTTCTTTTCTTTTCATTTTTTTTGTCTTTTCCCTTTCAGCCCAAGCTGATTAGATGGGAAGTCCAGTATGACCCACCATCAGCTGTCTCTAAATTTCTGTTCAGCTCCTGTCAAACGTCAACTTACCTGTTGCTTGTGGAAACCTGATAAAGCATCCATACATTCTCTCTAAGTTCACTGATATCAGAGTGAGTTAAGAATCACACAATCTCAGGGAAATAAGCACTAAAAATTGACCAGTGTTTTTTCTTTCACCTACCCCTCCAGATAACAGGATACTTTGGCTCCCTTTATTCCTTCTTGATGGTGTGCTTCAACTGCTCTGCCCATCCTTCCACATCTTTTTATGGAATCTATGTGTTCTAAAATCAGTTCTCTGAAATACCTCCTTCTGCTCCCTAGTCAAATATGCTGCTTCCTCCATCCAGTTAAAAGTACTTTTCTAAATGAGAATATTTTCATTCCTACAGCTACATGCACACCAAAGGCTAAAAGTAAAGACTGAGATACATGGTTGTAACGCATCTCTGCTGATTTCTCATCCACTCATTTTTGCAAATTACCCAGACAAGCTAGGAATAAAGAAAAAAAAATTGGGTTTGCACAGTCCTATTTCTGTATATGTTCTGTTGCCAGCCTCTTCTTTTTCCTTGAGTCTCCACAGTCTTATGATGATGAGGGACGTGGGTCCCTATGATACTTGAATATTCCCTTTGAGTTCAGTCCTCTCAACTCTGGAAAAACTAGAGTTATGGAAGGAAGGAAATGGTATAGATCACTTTTCTTTTTCTGAAAGACGGCTGATTTTAAATTTTCTCTAGTCTGAACACAACATACTACCTGTGCCTGAATTTAACACTAATAAAGTTTGTTTTTTTTTTTTCTGGTATCACTGGTCTTTGGGTATGTCAATAGTGTTTTATTGAAAAAAAATATTCTGGCTACCTACAATAAATACATCATCTGGCATCTCAAATATGGAGGCCATAAATAAGTGTTACATGGAAAAAATGCACTTAATAGAAAAGTCTGTAGAGTCTTCTTCTTTTATTCACTACCAGAAAAAATAGCAAACATCTCTGAATTCCAAATAAAAAAATATGTCTCTCATTACAAGAATATCACAGAGGTATCAAATAAAATGTGCTACAAATTTATTATTTTAAAGGATAATTATATAGGTTATTTGACGGCAGAAGCTTGGTCTGACCTGTGTCATCAGTTTAGTAGTAAACTAGTGGTATCACCAATCAGAGTTCTGCTGCTTGTTTGGCACATAGTAATGTATTTATTTTTCTCTTGAAGCAGGCATTTTCCTGATTTGATATGGGCAAAATCTTCATATATTGCTTTGGGATTCTTCTCATCTTACATTTTATTTTTCATTAACCCACAGCACCAGATGTCAATTGATGTTTTCATTCAGCAGTTCTGGTGTATTTAATCTAACATACTGGAAACAGGGGGGAGGGGTGGTGGTGGTGGTGGTGGAATTACAAGTGGCATTATTACCATAAATAACTGAAGTAAACATTAAGGTACAACTGGTGTTTCAGGGAAATCTGCAATAGTTCTGTATTTCTTGTAGTAATTTTAGGTATTGCAAAGCCAAAACATGAGGAAAAATTGCAGATACAGAATTGTACTTTATTCAGGTATCCTGCAAAATAGAATCTTTTAAGTCAAGAATAAACAGCAAATAAAGTAGTCAAAATCAAGCAAGGCCACTGGCCCAGCAAAGGAAACCATGCAGAAAGCATAATCTAATTTAAGAAACTAAAAATGTATTTTCCATTCAAATGGTAACCCCAGCCAGAAATTCAGTTAATGAACTGTATCAAGAGACCGCATTTAATAGACAGGGGCAAGGGGTCAGACTAAGTCAACTCCTCAGTCTTATACATGAAGATTAACAACTATCCAACTCTGGGCCCTTTCACTTTTTTAACCTTATGTAGCATATTTAAGTTATCTGTATGCTGCGGAGGCTTCATCTGAAATCCTTTGCTCTCTGGGGTCAGTAAGCAGGAGTAAAATCCTCCCCTCTTGCTGACTGGAAAACAGAGAAACCACAGATCAGGTCAGCAGGGGGGGATTCTTCCCCTCTCCTCTGCTCTTGAGACCCCCCCAGCCTCTGCCTCCAGCTGTGGAGCCCTCAACATCAGAAGGATATTGACCTGTTGGAGAGAGTCCAGAGGAGGCCACGAAGATGCTCAGAAGGCTGGAGCACCTCTGCTATGGGGACAGGCTGAGAGAGTTGGGCTTGTTCAGCCTGGAGAAGAGAAGGCTCCGGGGAGACCTTATAGCACCTTCCAGTACCTGAAGGGGCTACAAGGAAGCTGGGAGGGGACTTTGTACAAGGGTCTGTAGTGACAGAACAAGGGGTAACGGGTTTAAATTTAAAGCAGGAAGATTTAATATATATATATATATATTCTGGCACAATGTTGTGTTATTTTGATTATGGGTGAAGCTACAATCTTTTCATTTCCATACTAAGCTTTCATCAGGTAATGCAAAACCGTTTCAACAAAGTGAATACATTAATATGAAAAAAAAAATCTGTTCCTATGTGTCCTAGCTATGAAAACATTATTTTTGGCAATTGTTGCAAGAAAATTGTTTGTCAAAATATGTTATCGAAGTAATTTGTTAACAACAAGGTAACATGAACTTGGATTCATGATAGTGTAAATGCCAGCTCCTGAAACAACGAAATAGGGCTTTTATTCAACATCTCTGATCCAGAAAGAGTTGATAAATATTATACTGCTCATGTTCCTTATTTTCATCAGCCTTACACTGATGAAACTGTATTTCTCAAATAAAAATATGGGGGGTTTTTTGCATTGTTTAGATGTGAATGTGAGTCATAAGCAAAACATTGATTGTTTTTCAGGTTCAATTTTTCATGGAAGGAAAAAAAAGTATCATGAATTCCTTGGCTGAAAATGTTTCATTAGAAAAAATATATACAGCATGGAGTCTGTGTCATTATTTTCTTTTTATGTTTTATGTCTTATCCAAAATCCAATGCAGTAATAATGTTATTTCAATAAGTTTCAGATTTTTTCCAGAATGGCTTATTTATAATGTAAATGAAGACAACAACACAGAGCTAGAAAGACAAAGAGCAAAGTCACAGAAGCAGTAGCACGGTGTTGTCTTTTCTATGTTCACCTACTGACAGATACTACATTGCACAGAATTCTTTCTTCACATTTTTTTGATGGCTTCTGCTGCTTTTCATACATAAAGATCCTAATTCACACAAGTAATCCATTGGAGTGAAACTGGGCAACTTTATGATAAATTAGAAGGGGATTTCTTAAACACAAATGTTCTGCCATTAAATTTTACAAACAGTCATTGTTAACAGAAGACAAGAATATTTAAGCATCATCTCTGCTTTATACTAAGAGAATTTGGTTGAATAACTGGATTGCAGTGAGAAACACTGAAGACAAAGAAAAATATATCATTATAGTCCTATAACTAAATTATATAAAAAGCAAGAAAATACAGATAATTCTATTTTTGCATTAAAACGAATAGTATGAAGAAGTGTCATACACAAAATTTAAAGACAGAATTCTTTTTTTCCTTTCTTAATTGTCTATTTTTAGTTTCCAAACACAGTCACTTACAGCACGTAATGTAATTCTAATTAATGAATCTGGGAAACCCTTACTGAGAGTAAAGGGTTTACACACCCTCAATACTCTTCAGAATTTTGGCAGAACTGGGCAATGTTACCTGGTTAACTTACCTTCTTCTGCAGCCACTTCTCTTACTGTACTTATCAGCTTGCTCACTGGGCCAAGGAAATCAGCACTACCATTGATTCTGTTGCTTCTTTTTAATCAGCCTTCTGATTAAAAGAAACATTACAGTTTCTTTATCATTCTTAGAAAAATGAAATAAACCTCATGTTATAGAAAAATAGCATACAAATTCATGAAAAAATAAAAAGTGGTAGGTTAAAAAAAAGTCTAAGACAATCAAAGGCGTTACAGGCCATTTGATACTAACAGCTATAACCTTCTGCGTATCACCTTAGCGTGACACTGCTCCCACTGCCTGTCAAAGCAGAGTCGTGCACTTAGATCATGCAGTTAATGCAGTTTGTGATGGTGAAAGGAATAACTTGCTGTATAGTTGCTCTTGTTTTTTTTTATTCCTTATCCATTAAATACCTGTTTAGCTACCTTTTGTCCAAGACAAGGAACAAGAGTATCTCTGACAGAAAAGTAATTTGGTCTTAAACAAGTGACATCTCTCTGACCTTAAGTAGCCTGACCCTCCAAAATCTGGAGAAGAAAATAAGGAAGGAAAGATTGAGAGTGGAAGTTGGGTGGGTAGAGACACAATGGAAAGGAAGGATAGCTTCAGAGTTGTCACGGGTAATATCGAAGAATGTTAGCCATCACTTTTGAATACAGACAGCTAAAATTAAGCATCTAGATTAAAAGAGTGATTGCGTGAACTAGGAAACTCATAGAATGGCTTGGATCTCTGTGGGTTAGAAAAGATATAAGAAGGGTCTACATAATCCACGGGACTGGAAGAAGTTGGAGGTGTGGAGGAAAGAAAAATACTTGCACTTCACAGGTGCTATTTTTCTCCATTAAAGAAATTCCGGACAACTAGTTCAGATGCAGATATGCAGATAGCAAACATAAAGAGAAACATGACATTAATTATCTGTGCAGAGACTTTTTCTCTGTTCAGCAAAAGTGCTCATGGCACTCTAATCGATATGTGTTGAAAAAGACAAGAGATAATCCAGAGGTTTTTCTTACCCATTAAGGCACACATGATAGGATTTACTCCTGTGATCAGTAACAGCATTGGGTGTATTTAGCTTTCAAGTCACACTCACAATTAGACTTAAGCAACAGGTAAACAGTTCCACTGAGTTTAAAAGTCTTTGTAGAGTCTTGTATCTGTATGACTTGCACTGAAGAAGATGAAGCATCTTGCACCTCTTTCCTGTATGCATGTATTTTTCACAATGTCATACTGATGAGACAAAGAAAGCTAGGACTCCTGGAAAGAGCAGTATGATTTAAAAGGCCTTAATTACAGATCTTATTAGTAAGGAAGACCAAAAAAAGCAAGAGTCATCTACCACACTCAGATCAGGCACACTGTTTCCGGGAGATATTCAGTTTGGTTAGTTGGGAAAACAGAAGACAGGAAACAAAGACAGCAAAAAATAATATGCATTTATTTTATGGGTATCTTTGTCTCCTTTGCCTACAGTTGTCTAAGCAAAGGTATTTTGCTCACTACACAAGCAGGAATCATTAAAACATTTTTTTCTACTGGCTGGAAAAAGGGAATCCTCTTACACACTGAAGAGTATCTCTACAGCCATGCATTCCTGGTGAAGGGTTTGGAGAACAAGTTTTATGAGGAGCGGCTGGGGGAGCTGGGTTTGTTTAGTCTGAAGAAAAGGAAGCTGAGGGGAGACCTGATTGCTCTCTACAGCTACCTGAAAGGAGGTTGTAGGAAGGCGGGTGTTGGTCTGTTCTCCCAGGTAACTGGTGATAGGACAAGAGGAAATGTCCTCAAGTTGCATCAGGAGTGGTTTAGATTAGATATTAGGAAAAACTTCTTCACTGAAAGAGTTGTCAGGCATCGGCACAGGCTGCCCAGGGAAGTGGTGGAGTCACCATCCCTGGAGGTGTTCAAGGAATGTGTAGACATGTTGCTTGAGGACATGGTATAGTGGGCATGGTACTGTTGGGTTGATGGTTGGACTAGATCATCTTATAGGTCTCTTCCACCCTTACTGATTCTGTGATTCTGTGACTCTTGCCACTCTCTGGTGAACTATGTTAGTAGGTTCTTCCATAAGCAGCCTTCCTTGACACTGAAGTTGTTGCTTCTCCTTCATCTTCGCAGCCAGAGCATTAGCTACCTTCAGGAGAATCTCAGATGAAATCTGAAATTCCTTGTGCCATGATTCAAACTATCCAATCATTTGTCATCAGTCAGATGGCTAGGCCCTGTAGGTTATCTCTGTTAATGCATTCTATATATAGAAAATGCCATGTTGGGTTTTTTTTCAGCTGAATGCAATGCACAAGTGAAGACTAATTTCAAGCTTTATGAGAGGCTTAAGATAAAGACTCTACACTGAAAATTAATTTTTCACTTTTGGAAATATTAAAATGTAACTTTAAAGGAGGATAGTGAGAAACATCCTTCTATAAGATGAAAGTAGCTTGCTTATAAACTATGAAAATATATGGTTTAAACTGCTTTGCAATTTCCTTCTTGAAAACTGACATGCAACTCGTCGTAATTTTGAAATGATCTGGTAAAAAATCATCCTCATAAAATTGTTACAGGACAGATTTTCTACATCATGGCAATATTGATCCCAGTGGAATAAAAAACTGAGAAAAATATCAAAAGACAAGAAAGATTTAATGACTTTTCTGGTTTTAATTGATCTTTGTTTTTATAAGATGGGTGGGCTTTAAAAGAGAAATTTTACTTTAGGCAAACAGGTGTCTCTGGTGGATTGACTCCAGCCAACAACCAAGCACCCACATAGTTGCTCATTCACTGCCCTCTTTTGCAGGACAGGCAGAAAATAGAAGATAAGAATTATGTATTGATATAAGAACAGTTTAATAGGTGATGCAAAAGCCAGGAAGGAATATATTTCCTATATCTCATCATATCTCACTTCTCATACACTTCTCAGAAGCAGGACATTGCTATCTGGAGTAGTTGCTTCAGAAGATAAACATCATAATCATGAATGCATCGTGTCCCCCAGTCCCCACAACTTTTATTGCTGAACACCAATTTGTGATTAAACCAGTCACAAGAAACTTAATTTGAACTATTCAAACAATGAAAATGATTCCTTGAAAACAATTCTAGGTATGATTAAAAAAAAAAAAATCTATATATTTTTACCACACACTTTGGAATTTTTCCAAAATTAGTTACATACCATAATTACTCACTAATTACTTGTAAGAACAAAAGCAAAATGCCCAAGAGAAATTAATCACAATGAACAATTCAGTCAGCTCTAAATATGACTCAGAGAAGCTTTTAAAGTGCTGCAGAGCAAGTTCCTTGTATAACACCTGAGTGTTACATGAACACCTCATGTGTGTTTGTTACTTACAACTAAGATAATCATCTTGATCTCCTGTATTCAGAAGGGAAGTATTTCTAGCATGTAGCACATTTCATTTTAAGTGGACTATTAGAAATAGTCCAGGTGCCTTTGTCTCTCGTGTGACTCCACAGAAAGCCTCAGGTGGCAAACCTGACCTCGACATCTACACGGCAAGTTTCTAATGGCAAAGGAGGTGAAGACCCTGTGAAGGGTTCAGATATTTTTCATTTTCCTGGGCATTCTGTACTAGTCCAATAGAACAATTCTGACTGCAAGCCAAATATTTATGTACATCAGCCATAGCCAAATATAACAGAGCAAAATTATTTTCATGGAAAAATACTCTAGTGAGAAACTGAGGTTTGCGTGTCCTTCCTTAAACTTTCTAGAAAGACCATATTGTTGAATATTCGTCTCAGTTAAAACTGTCACATCTAGTGAAACGTCTCTACAGGATCTTCCCATAGGCCAGAGCAGAAGCTAATATAGTGGGTGGACAGAAAAATAGCAAACACTGATTTTGGAAAAGTCCCACTAAAATAAAAAATAAAGTTGTATAAAAGTTAAATATGAGACTAGAACTTCCCTCACGTAAATTGTGTAACTGTCTTAATGCTGTGCCTTTACAACTCTTATCTCCAAAGCCTTGAAAAACATTCTCCTTTCAGAAGGGGAAGAAAAGCATAACAGGTGCATTCTTGTTTTAATTTTGTGTGAGAGAAATAAGCAACTTTTCATTTACTATGCCTTCTTTTCCTCTGCATAAATTCGCCTTCAGTATGACAAAATTCCATTGTAGAATTGAACATTATACAGCCAAAAAGTGTTTTGTAAAAGAGGTATTCTGCTTATATAAATCACTTAACACAGATCTTTTAAGTAACACAGATTTACTATGCAAATACACCTTTTATATTTAAAGAGGACAATATATATTTAAACAATACATTTTCTTTAAATGTATTTAGTTTGCTTTTATTTAAAAATTTTAAATTCTTCTTAGTTTTATCAAGACTGGTATGTACTATTTATTTTCCATAATGTTTTGTACTTCTTTCTTTCTTCCCTGAAAATTTAAATCTTCCAGCACCCAAGGGAATCCATAAAAATAAGCTGTTCAGGTTGACTCTTTCCATCCTGAATTATCCATTTGTGCCTCCTCCAGATTCTAATTTACATTTGAAGAGTCTTGGTGGCTGGCATGGGATTAAGTACTTTTTTTTTAATTTAAATGTTGTGTATTCCGTTCCAAACACTACTATTTCTAGGACAGATTCATGCATCAAAAATTCACAACAAGAAGAATATAAAATTGCCTTGGGATGACTATTTCTAGGGCACATTCAAGCGTTAAATTTGTTCATTAAAATAAGAAAATTAAATTGCCTCAGAACCTAGCATTTAACTATTTTTAAAACTGTCCTGTTGGGGTGATGTGCAGTAATCCCTTTTTGTCTACTATAAAGTGAACCGTATTAATTAAATGATTTTTAGTTCTCTAGTTAGCTATATTTCACTCTTGACAACATCAAAACAGTGTTGGTTTTTGTCTTAATACTTTTAAATTATAAATCTACACATCTGCGGATTCCAGAACTTCTCTAAGTCATATATATTTCTGGCATGTCTATTGAATAAATATACTATGATCCAAGGCCCTTTAACATCAATGGAAATCTTTCCACTGACTTTAGAGAGTTTCAGGTCAGCTCAAACTTACCATTTTTGCCTTGGAAGATTCCTAAGAATTCTAGGAAAAAGTGCAGCAAAATGATAAGAGTTCCTGGATTTTTTTTTTTTTTTTTTTTTGATACAACTTAAAAAAGGCCTCTCTTCACAGCCATCTGCAAATTACAATATTCAGAAAACAATTTCAATACAGAGAAGTTTTAGAACTGCATAAAATGTAAGAAAAAATAGTCATGAAACAGCACTCTGCATCAGAAGAGTTAGAACACTAAAAGCTACATGAAGACTGCCTGTTGTAGATTAAAGGTAGTCTGAGAAACTACAAAAAAGCAGTTTCCAATGAAGTAATAAAGCAATGCAGTATAGTAAGATTTTACTTCTTTAAGTAGTTTAGAAAAATACTGACCAGAAGAAGTCAAAATACTGAAATAGCTTAAAAATTTTATTACATATTAGTACAAGGGAAACAACTTCCATTAGATCTTTAGTGTTGCAACTAGAACTGAGATTAAAACAATGAAAATTATGCCTTAGACCACTAAAGCTAGAGATCCAAATCTCTTACTTGCTACCACTTGTTGGTCAACATTCTCTTCTTGAGATCCACATGGTTTTAAATCATGGGTAGATTAAAAAACCATAATGATAGACATAGTATAAAATGCAGAAGCATATATGGTAATGTAAATATGATTTTGCAAACAGTAAATGGAACTAGAACTCATAAATTTCCTAGCAATAAGTCTCCTGGTTTCAATACCCTTTGCTACTCATCCAAATTTGCTAAGGGATGTTAACAGTAAGTTAACTGCAATTTTTTGGGGTTAGTTTGGTTGGGGTTTCTTAAAGACTTTCAAAACTTTGCAAAAATCTTTTAGGAAATCAAGAAAATAAAGGAATCTTTATGTTAATTAGACAGGACTACAGCATCTGTTCACCTATTGAGAAAGTCTTCAACTTACCCAGTGTGTGAACTGCAAACAAACCCCAGCTCCACGCACAACAACGCAAGACACACAGGGACACCCAGAGCCCTGAGACCTTACCCATAACTTCAGCCTCCAACTGAAATCCACATTTCCATGGTCTTGTTGCTATGTAGATAGTTTTAACCTAGTATGTGTATGCTAAGGAACCAAGCAAATGAAGACAAATGTTTGAAAGTTATTCTTGTGCAGAAGAAGAAAAGCAACTGGGTAATGCCAGTATTTTGGCTAGCTGTGCTATTACTGGACCAAATATATACATACTCTTAAAAACTAGATATGTTTTAAATTATATAACCTTAAATTAGATAAACCTTTAGAGTTTAAAAATCAGATAATTTTAATATCTAGAAAATAATTTGGAAAATATATTTTTCTAAAAGATTTAGGAGGAATAAGTTAAAGTTTGAAGAATAATCTAGGAATCTTTTATTTAAATGACTGCAAAAGTGGGTTTGCATAGTGACACCAGACTTGGAAATTCAGAGTCTTCAAAAGATGGAGTCTCTTCAGGTGTTCTTTGCATTTTCAGTACTTAGAGCACTCTGTTTTTGACTACGTAAACTTCAAACTCCCTTTCTTACTTTGTCATTCACAGTCTGTCCATGCTCCTCAGTGGTGTTTTTAAACCTGCTCTGACAAAATGCCAGATAGATTCAGCCTTTAAAAATACTGTTTAGTTAGTGCTCCCCTTAATAACAGTGCAGGGAAACACAGTCCTTCAGGCTCTTTCAGAACCACTGGTGTGCAGAGCTGAGCCTCTGCCTCCTCCACCTCTGCTCTGCCCATCACTGCTTTTGAGATCAGTGCACAGCTCACATCAGTAACTCACTAATTACCTTGCCCAGAAATGGGCATGTATTGTGACCATCAGCTGGATAGGTGGATTTCGGCAGCCCAGCATTTCAGCTGTATAATGAGGTGTAGTTAAGACACAACTAACTGTTCTTTCTTTCAGAAATTACGTGGATTTCCCAATATGAAATAAAACAGCTCAGGGAGTGGCTGTAATTTGCCTCTTGGACTGGCCAAATGTATGGTCCATGGAAGTGTTGCACCAATGTAAGCCATTGACCATTTACGAGAGTTAAAGACGGGTAAGACACAGTCACTTAACTAGCTCCCAGTGAGAGAATTTTACCCTTCTCGAAATATAAACAATTTTACTTCACAGTATAGCACAGAATCAGATCCCCAGATGAAGACTGATACCCAGCACAGCAACAATTCACAGTAGCCTGCTGTTGGCTGGCAATGATAACCCAAAACTTTATAATGAGATGATAAATAGTTACTGGTTTCTAAAATAAAACAGTCCAAGGCCTGTCATACATAGCTAACACAAGTTTCTCATCTCTAGTTTATCAACACATTATACAAAACCAGAAGCTAATCAATTAAAACTCCCTCCCCACCACCACCACACCAAAAAAAAAAAACCAACCCCAAGTGCTTAATTTTGTGCTAAATGTTAAGTTATTCCCTTGATACAAAAATTGATTCAGAAAACTGATGATAGGAACATGGCATCCCAGTTAGAAACGTAAACCTGCCTCTGTTAGGAAATAACATTTCTACAGGTATTTCTTCATTCTCATGGTACACAAGCACAGGCAAAAGGAATGGCTTTGCTGCTTGTCAGCCTCTCACTTGTGCTATCAGAAATACTACTCTAGAGTTAGGATGAGCTTTGGAAGCAGACTACTAGGCCTGCTCCAGTTACCCATAAACAATACACAGACTGAAGAACCATACTTGCCGTGACCCATCACCTGCTCTCTTTGAAGGGTGAAACAGGATTCTTGTCGAAAGGAAGAGGGAATAATTATTTTCTTTCCATCAGCAAGTCTCTGATCCTTGCTGCCAGGAACATTGCTAAAACTGAAACCCTAATGTAAACATAAGCCCTGTCATATAGAATTTTAAGCAGCAGAATGCATTACTGTCAGAAATATCAGAATTGCTGTTTCTGCCTGTGTGTACATGTTGTCAAAAGCAGAGAAAGAGCCTGAAGTTTGACCAGAAAAGCTGAGCAGGTGCCCACTAGGAATGGTCCCAAAGCCTCCTGTGAAAGCAACAGTGGTCCCAAGAGAAGTCTATGAGGAAGAAGCCGGCATTGCTGGGCTCTCCACCCAGAGGCATGGAAAAGGTGAAAAGAGAAAAGGTGAAAAAGGGACCTCAGGTCTAAGAGACTTGACTCACCTAAACTAGAACCTTGAAAATCCCTGCTTAATCACTGGTTAACAGTGGAAAAGTTTCAAAGACAACTTCTGACCTGAACATTCCCAGCATTTTTGTTCCTGTTAATTCCCAGTGCTTCTTTCTTGACAGCACTGAGCTTTGCTTGTATCTGATCCTTATTGGGATTCAGAAATAACATCGTCTCCTGCAAAAAACTCCCAAGGAGTTCAATCAAGTGTTCTGAGACTAAATTTAACACTTACAGCAAACCTGAGGGATTCATAAACAGTACCAGCCACCTCTTCTTTTTGAGCACAGCCAGAGGACAGGCAATCCTGTTGCTTGTTCAGACACCCAGCTGTTCAAGTACTCACCCAGTGGCAATCATATCATGGGAAGTAATCCCTGAAACACAGTTAACTTCCACAAATTTTATGGCTTGTATGTACTTTATTTTCCAAGCCCAATTAATGGTTCTGGGAGGCCAGCACAACACAGGTTGCAGAACAGAGTTAGCACATCCTCCTTTCCTTCCCTTGCTACCAGCCATGGAGCTGTGTCCCAGGTGGCGAGAAATGGAGGGGTGCTTCTGTCGGAAGGAAACTGTCCTACTCCCAGGCAGCCATGAGCTGCTCTC
>NW_010232522.1:0-24212 GCF_000690775.1 Eurypyga helias | reverse complement strand
GCCCTTCAGGGTACGCGCGGCAGCATGTCGGTTGTGTGGGATTCCAGCTTTGGCCTGGTCTCTCTCCATCTGCGGCCACAGCCTTTCTGTCCGTTGGCTCCAGCCGCTCAAAAAGCTGCAGTTAGGGATGGGAGGAAGACCCCCAGCGACAGAATCTCTACGGTCATCTTGCTGTGGGCAAGGGGTGTCATTCCCGGGGGTCCTGTCCCGCTCTCAGCCTTGCCAGGGGCCGATGGCTGTGCTGTTGGACTGATAGGCTGCTCTTCTCCCCCGATACACAAGTACACGAGCGCTCCAGATGTACAACTACTGGTAACATCTAAAATTAGGAGATGTTTTGTTGTCTCTAAAGCAGGCAATGCAGAAGTGAAAAATACAGTTTCTGGTAACCGTTCACCGCACACGCAGGTGTCTTCATCTTCCTGACAACATTCTTTGAGCCTCCTCCGGCGTTATCGTATGGTCTCCGTTACCTTTGCCGGGCAGCTTTCCTATGTCCAACTTCCCACATACATGCGGACCGGGTAACCTGGATTACTGCGTAAATTAGGATAGCGGGAACTAGGAGCAACTCGGAAACAACTTTACTGGAGATTAGTAGCTGTAACAGCCGCTGCCAGAGACCGATGAGGCAGAACGGAGGGTGGATGTGGATGACTGAAGGTTGCAGTAAACCTGTGCCACGTCAGAATGCTTGTGTGAAGGGTACAAGCCTCTAATTTCAGCAAGTTCTAGTCCTGATTTGAAAGAATCCTCAGAGCTGTAGAAAGGCAGTAAATGTGCTCCTCATCTGAAGGTGAGTATCTTAATTTGAAGGGCTGGGAATATCTTCATGGATTGATAAAATGTGGCAGGTGGCTGTGGAATGAATGGTGGTGTTAAATGCTTCTCTAGTGTCTGGTGATGGGCCCGTGGCACATGTTGTTATCTTGGTGTGATGCTATGCATGCCTTCCACCTGAAAAAAAATCCTTCAGTGGTGTCGCCTGCACAGTAATTGCGGCATCTAAATAGATATTTCTTGAGGCCATCAATCTGGCATGTCAGACGTTTAATACACCTAATGAGATGATAAAGCAGTGCAAGGAATTTTGTTTCTGGAGAGCAGCTTTTTATGGCAAATTGAGACCCCACCTGGAGTACTGCATCCAGCTGTGGAACCCTCAACATCAGAAGGATATAGACCGGTTGGAGCGAGTCCAGAGGAAGCCACGAAGATGCTCAGAGGGCTGGAGCACCTCTGCTATGGGGACAGGCTGAGAGAGTTGGGCTTGTTCAGCCTGGAGAAGAGAAGGCTCCGGGGAGACCTTATTGCACCTTCCAGTGCCTGAAGGGGCTACCAGAAAGCTGGAGGGGACTTTTCACAAGGGCCTGTAGTGACAGGACAAGGGGTAACGGGTTTAAATTGAAAGTGGGGAGGTTTAAATTGGATATCAGGAAGAAATTCTTCCCAGAGAAGGTGGTGAGGCAGTGGAACAGGTTGCCCAGAGAAGCTGTGGATGCCCCATCCCTGGAAGTGTTCAAGGCCAGGCTGGATGAGGCTTTGAGCAACCTGGTCTAGTGGAAGGTGTCCCTGCCCATGGCATGGGGGGTGGAACTAGATGGTCTTTAAGGTCCCTTCTAACCCAAACCATTCTGTGATTCATAATTCTTTTTTTTTGTTTTCTATTTCCAGATGAAAGAGATGTCTGTATAACTTTTAACTAGGTTTTCTTTTTCATTTTCTTGTGAAGCTGTCTACTTTGGTATTCTATTAGTTTTTGTCATTACCCTCAAATTTAACCCAGTTCGACCTCATTCAAGCGTGCTCTGGCTGTGACTGAAATGCGTGCGTACAGAGCGCATGTTCCCTCATGAGCCAATAAAACAGTCTGAAGTAAACTTTTAAGTACTACACAGCTAGCAAAGCCAACAGCTACATTTTTTCCCCCTATTTTTGTTTTTTTATTTCATCTTTTCAGAGTAGAGAGCAGGGAAGTGTCTTGGAAGAAAGTTCCCGTTGGAATGCCTCACATCAATGCCGCTGCAGCTCTGCACATCTGTGTGCTGCTGTCTGCACTTCCTGCACAGTACTTCATATCCCGGTGGTATGGGACGGACTCTGCCCAACGCATCCAAATCACAGAAAGGTTGTAAGTCTCTCCTTTCCTACTGTTTATTTGTAAGAGAGTTTTCTTTCTCATCACCATTGAGGCTTTGTCCTGGGAAGTTGGAGTGTGTGTGGAACACCCTGTGGCCATTCCTAGATGAAAGCAACATTCAAATCCTACCTCAGACACTTTTGTGACTTCATGTGACTGTATTTAGTTGCTGTAAGATGTCCTTCAAAATGTGAATAACAGCCGTTGTTTTCTTCACGTAATGCTCTGTGTATGATCTGCCTGAGTCTAGGACTGTGCCTTAATCTCATTCTGCTTTCGGACATGCCTATCCTGCTATGGGTTACATCCCTTGAAAAAGGGGGAAATAAAGTGTTTGGTGGGTAGGACTATTTCTAACTTTCCATTACTTTTTGATGCTTACTGTTAAATAGATTTTCCTGCATAGTATGACTCAGCCCAGAGTTTTAACCAACAGAAGTTCATTCATAGTAAATTAGTTAAGGCAGCCATAATGATAGCATTGAGTAAGTAGTGCCCTTTGGTACATGAATTAAGAAGTTATGTATTGACAGGGTTGCACGCATCTCTCTCCAAACGTAAAGTCGAGAATTCTTTACAGGTCCAAATATTTGATAGTGTAAACTGTTGACAAATTTTCGTATCTTGAAGATGAACCGTGAAAAGAGAGACTTCTGTGACTTTGTTCTTTTTAAATCAAGCCCCTCTTTTGTCCTCGTTACTCCATGTATTTGAGCTCTACAGATGAATCACACAACCAATGCACTACACAGGCTGCGCTCTTAAAACCAAGTCTGACTCTCTGCGGGAAGACCCAGATTTAAATAATTTTCAGGTTTCATAGCATGAGTCAACTACTAACTATTTAGATTTATGCAAAAACTTTCAGGCTATTTCATAATGCCTTTTGGTTACGTGCACCGTTTTTGAAATGTCTCGTGCTCGCTATTCTCAAGTAACAGTTGAAACTGCAGAATGTGATGCAATTTATCAATTCCTATGGTCTGAGTACAGAAAGCAAGAAAACTTGTCATGAAAAATGACAATTTCCAAAATGTAGTTATGGTTTACTGGTACAAGTGATGACTCAAAGAGTATTCATTTGTAGTCTAGATACTCATCTTGAAGAGAACTTGTTCCTGGTCACTGACTTCTTTTTTTTCCTGTTTGCTACAGAAGCAAAGTTTAAATATTAACATATATATATGTATAAAACACAAAACAAAACCCAATAGTATTTTTATACATGTGTGATGATGATTTTTACTACTAAAGGATAATTGCCTCTTGGAGCAGCTTCACAAAATCTTACTTGAGTCGGGATGCGTGGACAGACCGTTTAAAGCTGTGGCTATCGAAGACAAGGTAGGATGTTACATACAGTTTGCACTTAAGTTCAGACATGGCCTTTTTTTAACAGGAAGTTATGCTGTAGGGGTGAAATGAGTGACAAAGGGAAAACGTCTCTTATTTCCTTGTTGATACGAATTTGAGACTTTCTCCCAGTTTGAAGTAAACCTCTTGCCTTGACTCTATGCAAACGTGCAATCTGAACTCTGTGCGAAACTAAATACAAGTCATGGCAGTAATTCTATACATGTTATCCTCTGCTTTATCTGATTGTGAAGTCAGGAGGATTAACAATATTGACTGTGAGCAGCTACATGTTTGTAGGATCTGATCCTATAGCGTGGGATGGACATCTTATGCTGCATAGGGTAGTTCAAGAAAACTTGAAATTTAATTAGAAAATGCAGGTGGGAAATCTGTGGGTTTAGGAAGAAGTGAAAACGTGATTATTGGACACGGGACAATGAGTTGGTCTAGAAAAAGTAAGATTATATCCATTTATATATGGTTATGTTGTTACATTTTAACGTAACAGGACTGTTTCTTGGATGTGTTTGGGGAGGTTAAAAGTGAGATTTAATTCCTGTGTAGCAGAAATAGTCCAAAGGTTTTACCTTGCCTGAACCTTCAAAGATCCTTTGTTATTGATCCATGTACAGTAATCAAGGATATCAAGTCCTCTGAACTGTGGAAGATTCTGACTTAGTTTTGCCCCTGGAAAGCCTAGGGGAACAGTACATGGATGAAAACAGAAACAATGCTTTTCTTAGATTCACCGCAGATTGCTTGCAACTTGGTGGAAAGCTCCACGCATATCTAAAGATAAAGCCTTCAAAGGCCAAATGATCCTTTTGAGCTGCTTGTGTCTTTTTTGAAGCCCCATGCCTGGAAGTGTTCAAGGCCAGGCTGGATGAGGCTTTGAGCAACCTGGTCTAGTGGAAGGTGTCCCTGCCCATGGCAGGGGGGTTGGAACTAGATGGTCTTTAAGGTCCCTTCCAACCCAAACCCTTCTATGATTCTATGAATATCATATATTACAAAGAATTGGTTATCCTAAAAAAACATATTGACATTTGAGGCCTCTAAACCTACTGTATTAGCTGCTGCTTTCAGCAGTGGAGTTTGACTAGGACAACCTGTGGTTCTTTGGCACCCACAGGTTGCTGACTGGTATGGGTGGAGAATGTTAACCCAAATACATTTGTTCACAGACCGCTCCTGTTACACTGCCAGCCGAAGGGATATTTGAAAGCTCCCCCACCCCAAGTGTTGAGATTGCTCACTGTTTCTTTATGCTTTCTCTTTTTCCCAATGGCAATGAAAATCATAAGCCATTTCCCTTTTTTAAAGATATCCCTCACCTAGCCCCACACCCTTTACATTCACGTGAAATTCAGCCTAGAGCAGAAGGAGAAGTTATATTTACTGTAGCATTAGGCTAGGACTCATTGCCAGACACCTTTTCCACAACACTGTTAACAGATCTGTAAAGATTTCACAATAGGATTTACAAAAGATACTTGAGAATCACTCTGGGTTCAGGATAATATTTGCTGACCTATAGAAAATAAATGGGTTTTCTCTGATATAAAAATGATAATGCAGCTGTAGAGTTACATATCCAAAGAAATGAGATTCATACTCTTTTCTCCTGTTGGAACAAATTCCTTTCTTTTCTGTATTCCTTAAACGCAATTTTAATGTAAACCTCTCATTCTGTTTGGGCTTCAAATTGGGAAGAATTTTTGTATCAAAGGCTTTGCAGTATCCCTCTGTTCAGACAAATGCTTAAGATATTAATAAGCAGAAGGCCAATTATCCTAAAACTCGGTTTCCAAAGAACTTGTTTGAATGCTGGGTTATTAATTTTACATTTTAGGAATTGGTACTATGGAGAAAAAACTAAAATTGGCGACAGTGAAGCAGAAACCCATTCTTATTTTGCAGGTATCAGTGTCTTTGCAATCCTTTTGGATTTTGCTTGTCGTGTTGCCTTCTGTAAGGTCTTATACAGTGGATTTCTGTACTTGCTTTGTAAATGGTAGTTGACTTTCTTTTTCCTTCTCTCTGAACCTTATTGATAATATTCAGTAAGCAAAACAGAAAAAATGAACTCCAAGGCCTTTTCACCCCGTGTTGCGTAACAGTATCAATTTGATAAACTGTATGTATCTCTCTATTTTATTGACTAGATCTGAGTGTGCCCATGTTGTATTGATGTATGAAACAGTGGTACAGCTTTCACTCGATTCAAATGAACTGATTTAGGTCAACTTCATAAAAGGAAAAAGAAACATTTGATCAGCCTGCTCCTGCAAAGAAATTCCCCACGGGCTGAAAAGAAGAATTCCGTGACCTAAACTGGAAAAAACTAATGGCAAAATTAGTTAGCACGTGTAAGCACTGTAAAATACTGCGTGTAAGGCTTAAGTAATTGTCAATACATATGTGTGTTTATGCTTTCCAAAACTCTGTTAAGAGCCCTACATAGTATCAAAGGCACACAGATAGAAAAGTGGGTTCCTTGGTGAATGCTGCTTTGTCAAATATCGTAGTAAAATTCTGGGGGGAAGATAGCAAGGTTAACCCATTCCTTTGTTTACTCTGCCTATTAAACTATCACTTCTCTGCTGGTAGAAGTCAGGAGAATGTCTGTTTAAATGTTTAATATGCTTGATTAAACACCCTTGCTAAGCCTCTTCCTTTGTTAAATTAGAATCCACCCACGTTCACAGTCCAAAGCCTGAACATATTCAGTTCGGTGTGGGACAGGTAGTAATTCACAGAAGACTTGGCTATTCTGGAGTCATCATTGGTTGGGATGTGAAAGCTAAAGCTCCAGAAGAATGGCTACAACACAAATATCCTCCAACGAAACAGGTTTGAATGTATTAAACCCTTTCTTTCTTAATATATACAGTGAAGAACTCGGGTTAAAACCGCCTTCAGAAACATGGTGGCGGGAGTCCTGAGTCCTGCTAACCTAATGGAAAACGCTTTGGAGTCTCCCATCACCTGTGCAGACGAGCGCTATCGCCGCTGCTTCTGCACTGTTGTCACGGCAAAGCTTCGCTTTCGCGACGCTGGTCGGTTAAGCTTCGCCGGTCAGGGTTGTGCCGGACATCTCTCCAGTTACAATTACTCACTTTTAATACACGCCGTTGCATTGAAATAGCAGCGTCAACCTGTGATGTCTGAATGGCTTTCTCGGGGTGTGTTACTGAATTTGAGAGGCTGTTAAATCTTTTATCTGAGCTTCCAATCAGTAACATCTTCATTGCACCTAAGAAATGCAAATAATCCTTTGTGTTTAATCAGCTTCACTTAGAAAGCAACATTTTGGGGATCTGGACACTCAGAATGTAAATCTATTTAACGACATATTTTTGTTAGAATTCTTGAAGCTTGTGGAATTCTCTAGCCTAAGCCCTTGTTGTATTTGAAAATCAGAAGCTAAATCTTTGTTGACAGTGCTGGCCTGGTAAGGCAGTGCCGCGTACTCTGCAGGCTGGCCGCTGATGTGCCACTGAAGAGGCAGGCAGGCACTCGTCACTAAGTCAAAGAGGACTGAAAATGAGGAAGAAACCAAGAAACTCTTGTCTGTGGCAGAGAATCCATGTTCAGCTGGGAGTAGACATTCATTTCTGTTTTGTTCTTTCCCTGCTGTAATCGTATCTACCTGCCACTCATCTTTGGCTCCCCAGACACCTGCATCCTCGCCTCCTTTTCTCCTCACAGTGGTGTTGAGCAGCTGAGCACCCATGAATTTCCCATCAGGCGTTTTGATTCTCTTTATGTACCTTACATTGTTCTGTTCTCCCAGTGACCTTGTTGTGTTAATTTCGATAGTGATGACGGGTGGTTTAAGGGCCTGTCTTTTGGGGTTTTTTAACTTGCCTTTGCCTTGTCGGTTACGCACATCAGCTATGCAAAATGCCTGCTGACCTTTTACGAGGCAAATATCAAGCTTGGTCCTTGTAAATCCCCTTGAAACATTAGCCAGGCTTTCGGCCCAACTCTCCCTTGCCCTTCTCTGCCTTGCAGTTCTCTATTGTGCTGTTGAGCAGAGGCCACTGCCTGTCGCACTGATCGATACTTACGGCTTCGTGAACTCCAGTTACCTGTCTGTATTCACCCATCAGTTTGTGTTTAGACTGCGGGTGACTTTGGGCAGGAATGTGCATGGGTAGTAGTGAGCACGCGGGGATACCTGGCCCATGATTTGTTTCCATAGGCACTGTAAAAATATGTCAGCCACGGTTTCCCTTTCTTGGCTGGAACATTTTGGGAGTTGCCTCAGCGCTGCCCAGGACTGGCACCAAGGTTGACAGAGGTGGTATTACGTTCCGAACTTGCCTCTTTCTCGTGTTCTCTGTTCCCACTTGTGAAGGGAGACGGGTGGATAACAAATTGTTTAGGGATTTTCTGAGCCATGTTTCTTGCAAGATCTATGGGAGAAAAGGTTAATTAAAGTCTTGACTCTTGAAAATTGTTTGCAGATATGCCGAGAACGTCATGTATTACAGTTTTGATTGCTTTAGATTTAATTTTCCAAACTGACGTTGGTTGCATCATAAAAATCATCTTGCTGTATGTATATATCGAGCGGTTTTAGGTTCGGTAAGCCTAGTGGGAGTTAACTGATTACATAATGTAATCTTCAGTCATCATCTCCCCATGAGGCTATTTATTTTCCATCTATTTTTACAGGATCTAAAAGATACTCCTCACTATCGAATTCTAATTAACAAAGCAAATGGATTTGGCAAATCTACAGCTTATGTTCCCGAGGAAGAGATAACAATTATTATGGGATTAGAGGTAGTATTTAATTTTTATTCAGTTGCAACTTGTTTGTTATCCTGTACCTTTAAAAGTTGGTTGACCTTTGGCTTAACAGACACTATCCATTTTGCCAAGTTGGTGAATACTCACAGAGAAGCAGATAAACGGATTACTGCTGTGCTTTCAACTGTGTGTTTTTGGAAGGTGCCAAATGACCAAACCCAGCTACTGCCTAATTCAAAGTAGCCAACTGCCTGGTTTTGTTAGGTGCTTGACTTCTGTTATATACAGGCTGGTGGAGACATGGACTTCTGTTTTAGGATTTCACTGACCTATCAAAGTTGGACAAGTAATTTAATCTCTTCCTAGTGGATCTAGTGAAGTATATTAGTTTCTCAATTCCACTCTGAAGAATCTGCATTTCAAACAGCTCCTGCTCAGCTCCTCTCTGGACTGTGATGTCTCCCTTCTTAACTGCATAACCCTGGGAGCCAGAAATTCTGGTTTGTGTCCTGGCAGCTTTTGATCCCTAGCTTATGCAAGGTGCACCTGATTCCTCAACTAGGCAGAGGCTCTGATCCGTAAAACAGCCTTCAGGCATGCATGCAAGGGACCTGGGGCTATTGTGGATGCCTTCTTTTAAACTGTGGGTAGTGGCAGTACCTGTGTTTAAAATAACTGCAAGTAGCTGAAGCATTCACCTAAGGGAGAGGCTTGGTGGAGTCAAACAAAGGCCATTCAATTTTGTCCTTTCAGGAGAAGCCCCCAGAGGAGCTGTGGAAGTTAGGCTGCCCCCCAAAAAACTCTCCCTGCTCTCTCTTGAAACTGTGCTCCTGCATATTAAGGACCCCCCTCAAATGAGGCTTTGAGCAACCAGGTCTAGTGGAAGGTGTCCCTGCCCATGGCAGGGGGGTTGGAACTGGATGGTCTTTTAGGTCCCTTCCAACACAAACCATTCTGTGAATCAAGGGGGCCAAGCTGTGTGACACTATTACCCCTTGTATTTGGGACAAGCCTGAGTTCCAATCCCTGTTTCCATTTAGCCACGGAATGTAATATAAAATGTGCTAACGTGCCTGAACGCAGGAGCAGGAACTGTGGTATCCCAGATAAATGTCATCATTATTTAAAACGGGATTCTGACCATTCTAACTTACGTGTCTGAAAATACACACCTTTCGTCGTGTCAGGCAGCTTCTGTTACCTTTGGTTACGTCTATAGCCCACGGGGAGAAACGGATACCTCACCGTAAACATCTGTCTTGTGCAAACCAGCCTTTGAGGTACCAGATTGCTTTATTCACCTGCATGACAGGCTAATTCTCCCCACAGACTGTTAGAGGAACTGATGGTAACAAGCTCACAGACAGTTGAACGTTGCCTGGTTGAGATTAATTCCCAATGGTGAGCCATGCCTCTACCTCAGGTTCAAAAGAAGGTCTCTGGATTGCCCTCACTCCACCTTTCTTACAGCCTAATGGGCAGAGTAACTGCCTGAAGAGTTGAGACGAATGAGAAATGCTGAGACTTGCCCTAACCCTTTCCCACTCGGCAAGCCTAACCGGCTCACTGTAGCCTTTCCATAACTTGGGTTGCCCCTTGTGGATTTGCGTCTTCAAGTTGGATGCTGTGCTACGTGAGGCCATCAACTTGGTGTGTCTTCATCATTTCCCAACTGCTTCTTTGCTGTTTGTGCTGCCTGATTGGATTGGAAGACTGGTCCAGCAGAAAAAAACAACAAATAGCTCTACCAACAAGGAACGAGTGGCAACTACTTCAGTAAGAGAGAGTGCTGACTTTAAAACGCCAATGCCGGTGTAGGTGCAGCACGTAGTATCTCGTGAGGTGTGCTGAACGTTTGTAGAGTTCTTTAAGAAAGCCTCATTTATGTCATCAGAACAGTGGCTGAGGTACATGGAAAAAATCCCATTGGAAATATCTCTATATGTACACTATGTATTTAAAAACTGATCAGGAATTTTCAAAAAGTCAACTGTAGTAACTTTAATGATTCTTTTACGCATCAGTTTGTATTTATTGCTAATTCTGATGCTTATTCAACTTGACGTATTATTTTCTCAGGTGCATCACCCTGATATGAAAGCCTATTTCAGTGGATATGATGGATCAAAATACATTATGCAGCCATGGCTGAAAAAAATCTATCCTCATGACTGAGGCTCTTACGTGTTCATACATGTAATGCACATCCAGACAACACAGTTCCTTTTTAAACCTGAGCAAATAGACACCAGATAAACTCATGTGTATTTTTTTTTCCTGTGATGAAATAAAACATTCCTAAGCCCATTGTACGTTGGAAAAGCCATTGTCATAGAATCACGGAATTTTGTTGGAAGCAAACACGCGGCATGTTCAGTTTACCGTAACTCAGGACGGGGATTAATGTCCTTCCAGACATGGGAGGAAAGGTTTAAGTATAGCCCAGTTCCAGCTAGGAGTACCAAAGGTTTTGCACATCAAGTATCCCGCCCTTTTACAAGGTGCAGAGGAAGAAACTAAGCAGTAAAGAACCGTACTTTCAAAATGAATTGGAACCTTAATTTTAGAGGACAGAACTAAATAAAGGCCAACAGGAAGTGAAATATTGCTGGGCAGAGCTGTGGTGAGTCAATCCTGCAGTCCTTTGGCGACTCTCTTCACAAATGCATGCGTTGTGCTGCTTTCACCTCACCTGTGTGAAGGAAGAGTTCTTTTGCACCTCGACGGGTATTTGAAGAAACCTTCTGCTTTGGCTCACTACACAAACCTCATCCTTAATATCCTCCCGTAACTGTGTTTCTACTGTAATAAAGTAAAACAAAGACAAAAGCCTCAAGAAAGCATAAAACATTTATTAAGGAAATATGTGGGGTTTGAAAGTTTCTAGAGCAACTTGTTTCTTCTGTTTTCTTTTCCCTTTATCTCAAACACAGCAAACACTCTACAAGAAGCATAAGCAGTAGCGTTGTGGATTCTGTCCTGCAGAGTGAGCGAATCTGGGGAGTTGGATAGATGAGTGTCCACGTGGCCTCCCCATTCTTTCGTTTCCTCTTCTCTTATTAACAAGGGTTTTCCCAATGACTGCCCAAACAGTCGGCAGACTTCCTGAGCTTTCCGCCGCGTGTTTCCAACAGCAGCAACGCATACTTGACGGCTGAGAGGTGGAAGAAGGGGCACAATAACGAGCAGGGCCAACTGAGGCACATGTATTCCTGCCATGCGTTTTCTGTTTGAACCCCTGTGCTTCTGGAAGCGCACAGCACCTTCCCCCCAGCTTCTGGGTGACAGGTGTTGGCGGGGGGAGCGCAGAGAAAACATCAGCATCCTCATCGGCTACGATCAAGCAGTTCTAACACCTCTGTGCTGCAGGCATCCGCCGTGCGTGGTGCAGAGCAAGAGCTGAACCCTCGCGCCGGGCAGTGGGCGGCCCAGCTGCAAGGCGTGCTAGCATCTGTTTAACCTCGCCACCCTGGTTTCCAGACTGCGGCGTAGCTACCTTGGACTCACACTTCTGACATCTCCAGAACCGGTTAGCAGCAGCTAGCTGAGCTGGCTTCTTGGACCAGGTGTGATTCTTTCACAAGGCAAAACCCAAACCGAGATTAAACTTCCCTCTGCCCCACAATGCCTGTGGGAGAAGCGGGACTTTGAATAGTTAAGGCCTAAAATATGAAGACCGTGAGCTTCATGTTTCAGTGCTGAGCAAGCACTGTACATGGTTCTCAGGTCCTGGCAGCATCTGAGAGTAATGGGGATTGGCAAGGGGACGAAGAGTCATCAGCATCTGGTAACACGCTGGCACCTTCATGAGTAAATACAAATTAAATCTACACTTGCTGATGCAACCAAAGCCAGATTCTGTTGACCTAATATTCACAGCAGATTATACTTGCAATGGAAATCAGGGGGAAAACGTGTTTTTCATTATTACTTTCTGCTTTTGCGCAGGGTCCCTGCAGAAAGAACAAGCCGTTTCTTCTCGGCTGAACAGCATTTATTTGTATTTAAAACAAACACTGACATCTTTGTGCGTAAGACCTTGTGAAAGGTATGAAGGAAACTCTTTGCTGCTGTTACAATCAGTATACATTATGTCTGCATAGTCACTGTTACCTCAGGCTGTAAAATCTGCGGGGTGAGGGAGCACTTACCGAAGGGTGTCTACAGCTTCTGGTGTATGGTAGAAACGAGGGGGACTGATGGTAACAGAGGTTCCTAACTTTTCAGTGAGCAGATTGCAAACATTCTGCATTTTTCCAAAATCGCTGAATGTAATACAGACCTGGGAGCAAACACAGACATCACACAATGATTTTTTTCCCCTATGATTCAACATTTGTATTTAAATCAGTCTAAAGCCAGGTACGTATCAACCAACTCAACATACTAGTCCTGTATATAACTGCAACATTTATTTACTCAGAACACTTTTATATAGCCCTAGAGACTGCAATTAGGTCTGCAACAGAAAGAAGTTCATAGAATGGTTTAAAAATGAGGATTAAGAAATGCTTTTTTTTGTGAGGAAGTGAGCATTCTTGCTATGTAGACGATCTGAAGAATGAACGTGCTCTTTGGGACACATGACTAGATGCATCCTGGCTCTTCCCTTTTTAGATTACTAGATGTTAATTATGGAGAAGCCCAAGCAAAATTATATGGAAAACAATGTCCAGGAAGGACAATTACATTTTAATTCCAAGCATTAGGTTCAAGAAGACAAAACTGTTAGACTAAACTAAGCCTAGCCCAGTCCAGCTTGCAGCGGGCCGGAAATCCTGCGTTGGCCAAACAGACTCACTCCAGTGCTAACAGAGAAGTAGGCACTTCAGACTTGGATTAAAAACAACTTTTAGATGTGTAACAGCCTGTGCCTTTGGCAATAAGAAGCCTCACATACAGATGCATCAGGAATTTGGGTGCTTTCCCAAGCACTGCGAAGCAGGCATCACCATCAGCCCTGGATCCAGAGCCCTGAGGCCTTCCTTGCGGGCAAGCGCCAGCCAGGCAGCCAGTTTCCAAGCAGGAAAAGCACGGTCACCAGGAGTGAAGCAATGATGCCGAGCTGCTGCAGCATTCAGGAATCGGAAATCCTGGGTCCCAAACTCTTTTTTTTAAAAGAACTAAACCCTCATCTTCACTTCTCAGTATGGTGCTCTCACCACCAAGTCAAGCTCATCTCTCTTATCCCCGACTTTTACCTTTCTATTTACACAGTAACAGAGCTTCAAGGAGGGGGAAAAAAAAAAGCTGTGGTAAAGAAAATTCCACTGCAACGGCTGTGAGGTACAGTCACCCCTGTGGCTGCTGCAGTCCATGCAGCAATCTATCCCAGAGAAGGTGCGTGGTGCAGAAGTCCAAGTTATGGCAGGTCAGCTGCAGTGCAGTAGCGACCTGTGTGCGCACCGCAGATTTAACTCGTGGTAAATGCAGTAATTCAAGGCAGCGGACTCTCCCAGTGAGAAAGGAGGGGGCTGCTTCATACACAGCGTGAGGTAAAAAATGGCTATTGACCATTATCACAGCGCAGTTAATGCCACGTCTTGTTACCCTTGGTAGGCTCTCAAGTGCAGTACGTGTACCTCAGCCTGGCTTGAATCCTGGCGCTGGAGCTGAGCCAAAGTTGGGCTTAGGGCCTTAAAAACTGACCAAGATGGAGCGGCAGTGCAATTCCATCTCCTACAAGGACGTGGGGTCACACCTGTTGGGCAAAACTGCACCAAGACAGCATCTTCATCTCGGCTGCGCACCCTTTATCTGCAACCTGGGGGCTGGAGCACCTTCTGGAAGGTGCAGAATTTCATCAAAGACTGAAGATGAGACTAAACCTAAATTTCTTCCTTTAGCGGGAGTTCTTGCCGTATATAAAAAGCATACATCCTCTTGTGCTGTTTTGCCAAAAAACTGTCATAGTCACATGTGCTGGTTTTAGTTGGGATTGAGTTAATTTTCTCCACAGTAGCTAGTTTGAGGCTATGTTTTGGATCTGTGCTGAGAATACTGATGACAACACTGGTGTTTTTAGTTGTTGCTGAGAAATGTTTGTACCAAGCCATGGACTTTCTCAGTTTCTGATCCTGCCCCCATGTTCCCAGCTTCTTCTCTACGAGAAGCTGGGAGGGGACACAGCCCGGACAGCTGACCCAAACTGACCAGAGGGATAGTTCATTCCATCAAATGTCATGCTCAGTATGTAAGTTTGGGGGGGGTTGGCTGGGAGGGGAAATTGCTGCTCGGGAACTGGCTGAGTGTCAGTCAGCCAGTGGTGAGCAGCTATATAATTTTGCTTACCTTCCCTTTTTCTTTTTTTCTTATTATTTATTATTATTAGTAGTGATAGTATTTTCATTACATATTATTAGTACTAGTATTAGTATAATTATTTTATTTCACTTAACTTTAGTTTCTTAAACTGTTCTTATCTCTCCCCCCAAGTTCTCTTTACCTTTTTCCTCCAATCCTCTCCCCCCTCCCACTGGGGGATGTGGGGAGGTGAGTGAGCGGCTGTGGGGTACTTGGTTGTTTACTGGGGCTAAACCACAACATCATTATTTTGTGGAAAGTTGAAAGTCTCACTATGAAGACTATCACAGTGTTTTCCAGATTGCTGTCAGTGTTTGCAACATTAGTTCCCTCAAGGGGATCAAACAAAGTAACGATCAAACAGAAGAACTGTGGGACTTAAGCAAGAGCTAAGCTGCTCAGAGTGGGGCAGTTCTGGGCACACTCAGGAACTTCAGTGTTAAAAAAACATATAATTGGGTACCCTAAAGGGCAGAAACCAACCGAGCAATGGCTGTGAATTTTGTCGGGTTTTCCCCTCTCACTAACAATCACATTTTCATGTAGAGCTAGATGCAATAAATTCCACCTACATTTACAGAGGATACCTGAACATCAAAATACAAAGCAGTGTTTCAATCTCTTCAACAATTAAGGTTAGAAAGTGTGAAAAAGTAATATGAGGGTATGCAAACCCATTATGGGCATTCTAACGTTTGGGTAAGGCTGTAAAGGACAAGAAGTTACGGTTTGTAAGGAGGCAAGTATATTAAGAAATGCACGAACCCAACATAATCTTCATCCCATGAGATCACCACACAATAAATGAACTATTATGATTAAGATATTATAGAGCTTTGTGATCCCATACACTATTTCATTCTTCTGCATATTTTTCTTTGTTATAGCATTAATTAAAAATTTATCTCCTTACGGTTGAAAGCATATCTTGAATTCTTAATTGTACCTTAAAATAACTATTTGTCTGGTAATTTCTTCAGTCTTCTGAAAACAGTAGACAAATGGTAAAAAAAGATTATAGAATGAAATAATGCACGATTTCCATGATATTATGTATAACACAAAAATAATGGCAAACTCTTCAGTAAAAGAGCAAGTGTAAGGTAATTTTAAATTCATTTATACTGCTAAAGCATGAAAACAGGCTGGTCAATGGAACTTCATCAGTTCATGAACCTGCACTAATGAAACCAGTACACACATAAAGGGGGAAGCAAGGAGAAACTAATCTCTGCATAAAGAGTGACCATTCTGCTACTTCAGTGTAGGGGGCAGGCCAAACTGCAGTACTATGGCTCAATTTTTCAGGTTCTGACACCCAGGTCCGATCACACAACTTTTAAACAACAATGGCAGCTGGTTCAGGCTGCCTACAAACGAACACTAAATCCATGTAATTTGCTTTGTATGTACAATCTTTGCTGTATATAACAATTAATAGCAGAAAAGAGAAGATTGGTGAAGTTACCACTTCAGCCTGAGGTTTTAAGCCTAGGCTTGCCCGTAGCCTAAATAAAAATAAATAAAACTATACTGAATTATGACATTTAGCTTATCTAAAAAACATGTCAGTTCTCATGATAGTAGGTGTCTACTTTATGAAGGTAGTCACTCAGAACACGGCACTGATGTGTACCATTTAAGCATCAAAAGATTCATGTTAAAATCCAAAGTTCGATCTCTGAGTTATCAATTATTTCTATTTATTGCTGTTATGTAGAGGAGAATGTGCCTTAAAGCAAGCAAGCAAACTAAAGAGGCTGAACCCTGTTTTAGGGGATTGTAAACAACAGCTCTATAAAACAGCTATCATTTTATTGCAAGCTTCCAGGTTTACTTCACAAGAATCTGTAAATTTGCTGGGTAGTGATTAAAGTTTGATGCTCCAGAAAGATCCATTAACTGAAAACACATCATTTCCCCGAGTTAATGTTTCCAGCACAGCATTTATTTCTTACTATAGCATGAACGTGAAAAAATAAACTCCCCCGAGCTGCTTCTCAAGTAAATGGGATTAGTCCCATAATATTTAGCTTTTGCACAGCACTTTTTACCTACAGAATTCCAAGTCAATTACCTAGAAAACAATTAGCTTTGCTTTACTTGCAGCAAGCTGATGGCAGAGCTGTGTAGAATACACCAAAGTCCAGGTGCTGCTCAACTCTGGCTTAAACAGATCTAGATTAGGGCTGCCCTGCCACTGTTGTCCTCTGGCTTCCATTGCCTCCAGTTCAGGGAGCTAAAATAATGGAAAAAAATCAAAGCTAATCTGGAAAAAAAGGTTATTACCTGGAGCAGCTTTCTGAACTGACTTAAGTACAACTCCTCCCAGAAAGCAGACAGTAGGAAGGGCTTGGGGTGAAGGGAGTGCGGAATCATGGATTCACCTACACAACCACCTCCAAACCCCAGAATCAAATATTCCCTTCCGTAGCATCATGTAGTATGCAAAAAGCACACAGTCATCCGAGAATAAATAATTATATTACGGTAGCAGAGAGCAGGCTCTGCACACAACAGAAGACTGGAGCTGAACCCTGCTGTAAACCGCAGTCCGTTGGCAGTTTCTCTGGACTATGCTGCCTTTACTGTAGAGAACCTCTGCTCCTTGGGATGAGGAAAAACAGCCTGCAAATTTTCCTTGTTCTTTGCTACACTTCTTTTTTTAAATCATTTTTGGTTAAGTTGAATACATACCTCTGCTTCCATTTGGTAAGTATTTTCTACTCTACTAAAATCCTCTGTCACAGTCATGTTTTCTTCCTAAAACAAAGTACAAGTATATAATCTTAAAAAACAGAAATTAAGCATTTGTTGGCAATGTATGTATATTGTGTCCTCTAAGAGTTGAACTGTTTTGGCTTACGACTTATGAATTAGCAAGAGAAATTTCGAATTCTCCATGCAAATCTCTTCAGTTAAAAACTAGCTGGATGGTAAAGACTTCTTAATGTTATTTAAAGTAAATTATACAGTAGCTCTACAACGTAATTTCACTGCTATTCATTTGAAGGGAACAATGAGGTCTACAAAAGTACTGCTAGCTAGAAGCTGTGTCTATCAGGGTGCAACTGCAAATTCACCTTGTTCAGAAAACTAGAAGCTTCAATTGTTTTCAGAAAGTTAGTACGTGAAAAGTACTTTTCAGGCCCCTATTTTAAGGTATTTGAACAGCTTGTAGCGAGGTGATGCGAACAATGACTGAGCATGGGCGGGATGGTAACCCTTAAAAGGGTCAATGCAAAGGTGTCAAGGGTGGCATAAACAGCAGCTACATTATTCCACGTAACGGCTGCACGGAGCAGTAGGAAATCCTGTAAGACTTATAAATAAGGTACTGAACTAAGATACAGAGTAACTCCAGTTACATCTGAGTATTTCATCAGCTTGCTGGCAGTCTAATGGTCCCATTTCTTTCACCCACTTCCCTCTTCGGTAAACAGTTTGGATGAACAATATATTGTAAAATTATGACAACACAACAAAAGCATCATTTACAATTTAATTGTAACTGTAACCTGGCAGTTAATATCCAGGAGCCGTAGGGAAGCAGATACAAAGCCTTCCCATTGCTGAAAAAGTTTTACTTATTAAATTTATTTGCATAGAAAAACAATATTTGCTTTCAATGTTGACACATTTCAAAAGATGCTTTGTGTCAGAATATTTCCTACAGAGGCTCAAATCTTCCCAGTTTATCATGTAGCATGCACATTCATAAGTTTATATAAATGACATTAATCATGAGAAGCGTTTTCCTTTTAAAACATCATATGGAAATTAGATCCACAAGTACCACTGCACAGCCGCCTACAAGAAACAAATTTTGAAATTTCAATTTTATGATTGATTGGCAGTGCTCAAATACAGGAACAACAGCCTTTTTTGATGCCCCATCCCTGGAAGTGTTCAAGGCCAGGCTGGATGAGGCTTTGCGCAACCTGGTCTAGTGGAAGGTGTCCCTGCCCATGGCAGGGGAGTTGGAACTAGATGGTCTTTAAGGCCCCTTTCAACCCAAAACATTCTGTCATTCTGTGATTCTATTTTTGGATAATCTCTACTAGTAAGGGCAAGGACCAGGGCCAGCAAGTCCTTAAAAACTGTATTTCACCTTTTACAGTCATAGGTTTGATTATTTTGACAGCGTGGCTGGCTGTGGTTTGTTAAAGAGTGATCAAGTCAGGCCAGCACCAACAACTCATTTAATTTACAGAATGGAGCAAATCTTACTATTTACGATAGCATCCAGTTACAATTGACCCAAAAGAATTTTTTCTAGAGCTCTTACAGATCTTATAGAAATAACCACACAGAAAAGCTTCCTTCCACAACTCATATTTTACAGAAATAGCTATGCGGTAATAAAACTTTAGAGTAAACACGGAGAAAGTGCAGTTGTTTTCCCTTGTCTCCGCTCCTTAATCCTTTTAAAAAGAAAGTTCTCTTTCCCGCTGACCGGATTCAAGACTTGTAACGTGGTTTGCCCTCGGCAGGGTTCCTGTGTATTTAAGGACAGTGCCATCCTGTGGCTCCAGGCGCTATTGCAAGGCCAGCGCAATCGGAGTGAAAGATCATCTTGCACCAGCTCTTATAAAATTTCCCTCACAGCTAATTTTTATCCCAGCAGATTTGACAGCAGCTGTATGTGTTAGCAAAGGTAAACCTAAGAAATAATGGCTGAAGTTATAACAAGGTGGCCTCCTGGAAAACATCTGTTAGATACTTTGTTCGTGTTTGGGATTGTGTTTGGACTAAGACATGAAAAAGACAGGTAGGTGAGGTCAGAATTTTAAACTGGAATCAAGACTTCGACTACATCAAAAGAAAAAGGCTTTTTTTCCCCTACTGCTTACGTCTGCTGTTCCTATTCTGGCTGAGGAACTATCCATTTGATTGCAATAGCCACAGGAAAAATAGTTTTCACTGTGACTTAGGGAAAGCTACACTTCTGATGTGTTAGGTATTCTGGACTTCTGGAATAACTTTCTCCCTTTTATAAATCTGTGGGCCAAGATTGACAGTAGGAAAATTAAATGAATATAACATTATCGTCATGTGATAAATCAATTACCCCAGAAGCCAGTGAACAATTCCTAAGAGAACTGCACTTGTGTTCTGCTAATATAGCCTATTTTCTGAACCAGCAGTGACAAAGCCCACCACTGCTGCAGGTACTCTACAAACAAAAACGAAAAAGACAGTCAGCATCCCGTTGAGCTTATAACATGGAGTCTGGACCTGTGCTTTGCCTTGCATTTTCCTTCTTTTCAGCGGAACAAAACCTTCCTCCTACCTATTGGCTACTTCTGAACAGGATCTTCTTCGCAGGACCATGGCGTTCACCCTCACGACACTGTCGCTGCTTACAGGAGTGGCCGCTCCTTTCCCCAAAAGAGAACAGGGATAAAACTAGGTAACAGTCAGCAAAAGCCACCTTGTCTCTTAAAATTTGCTTGTACATTTGCACTGATATATCCGATATAACTTTACATTATGAAAAGTAAAGATACTTAAACAACCAAAAGAGTTAGATTCTTCCAGCTGAACACAACTTTTTTTGTTCTTAGCACTGAAGAAATGGCTAATGAGAGTCTTGATGTCTGCTCCTATCTCCTAACAGTCCATCCATCAGTGTCCCCAGACAGTTAAGGGTGATAAGCCAGCATGTAGCCCAGCTGGGCATCTGGTACCTGTGCTCCAGCCTCTCATCCCCTCACTCTGTCTGTTCTGTTTGGCAACAAACGACAGAATGACAACCTAAAAATCCAGGGTGAAGAAGTTTCTGCTGCATAATGTCCATCCGAGAAATAACAGAAGTATATGTAACAGTTACCTTAAGAAAGGTAAAAAGCAGATTTGCACTCAGCAAATGTAATGGTACTTTGGGATATTCCTCAAAATACATGGTAGCCAAAAAGAGGTGATGCCTTACGCTTTCTTATTCAAGGATATCTTGGAATGGGAAGGTTTTGTAACTGAGTGAGCAAAACTTCAAAGTCTTTCTTTCTAAAACTGACTGGCTGGATATGCATCCATAAATGTGTCTCCTAAATAACAGTTTTGAAATATAGAAAATATTGCACATACACCCAAGGAATTAATAGAATCACAGAATGATTTGGGTTGGAAGGGACCTTAAAGATCATCCAGTTCCAACCCCCCTGCCATGGGCAGGGACACCTTCCACTAGACCAGGTTGCTCACAGCCTTGTCCAGCCTGGCCTTGAAGACAGCCAGGGAGGGAACATCCTGGCATCCTATATCGATATATCCCATTACAGGCAAATTCTAAGCCAGAGCCCACAGTTTGTGAGCTAGTTTGTTTGTTTGTTTTAGTAAATAGCACTCTAACTGGTACAACAAATACTGTGACTGTTATTTCTAAACAAGATGGTCAATGCCAATTGTTACATATACTGATTAAAGAAGTGTCATCTCCACACCACTCCCCAAATAAATCATAGGTGGTAAATATAAAATCAGTTTGCTTCTAGAGAAAGAGAAAAAAACATTACTTTTGAGCAGCTGGCCTGAATAAGAGAGATTGGTTTCCCCATTGATTTTACTTTCCCTGCAGCCTTCAAAGCAGATTCTGTGCTCTGAAGTGCTGCATATACTTACAGCACTCTATAAATAAATGCTACTGTGTGCATCTATTTCTGATTAAAATCCTGTGCAAATATATATGGAAATTAGGTGCTGCCCCCAGGCATCATGACAAGCTGCTAACGCAAGCTCCTGCTGCTGCAGAGGTTATGCACTTCTGATCTCCCAGGTTTCCTACGATAGCAACAAGGGTTAAGGAAATGGTTCTATGGATTAATTAAAAATAAATATATAGAATAGCCAGGTGGTTTCTAGAGAGGCCTTGATAAGCTCATGATATCCAGAACCATATGGAGATTGTGAAGAGATATTTATTTTACAGTGGTCTAGAATGGTATTATCTACAAGTGATGTTAGCAAATGCAGTTAAGAACAAATTGCCAGCAGTGAGAGTTGTTAGCAGAAAAGCTGCAAGGCAAATAAAAGCTCCAGCAGTGGAGTGATTTAAAATTGGATGGAACAAAGCACTAAAAATTATTCTGCAGGGAACTACTCTGAAAAAAACCCAAACCCTTTATGTTGTTTTTCTCAGAGTTCCCTAGAGCTAACACTTCGCTAACACTGAGAAAACCACAACTTAAGCAGCATTTCACAGTCCCTCAAGTAAGTAAAAGAACTAACATTTCCATTCTGCAACAAACGGCATCTCTGAAACAGCAAAAGATTACTGTGAAATTATTATAAGGTGACACTAAATGCACTCACATTGTAAAACCAGTCCACTCTCCACCTAGCTTACACCACCACTGCTTACCTGCTCCCATTACATTCCCAAAGCTGACTGCATGTACCCAAAGAGAACTATTTGTCTGTCCAGGTCACACATCGTTTTGCAGTTATTTTTTCTAGCCTGGAGTAGTGCGCACAGACCCTCGAAAGCTCGCTCACTTATTTAATATCCTGCTTATTCCTTTTGTTTGCCATCCGCCACGTAACGAACGCTCCTAATTCAGTCAGGCTCATGTCAAAACTGGAAGTCAGTTGTTCAGATTCACCGTAGGGTGAATATCTGCATCGATCTTTTCTAATCTATCTGTAGTCTGAAGAGCTATTTAATTGCAGCCAGGACAAAAATACCCCCATGATCTGATAGCTCACCATGGTGGTGGGTACAAAGCTGATTGTTTTCTCTACTAATAAAAATGAACACATGATGAGTTGGCTTGTCTTCTCTCTTAAAATCCACCAGATTCTGAACTCCTATTAACTCACTTAACAGAAACTGAAGGCATTCAACCTGTAATCCCAGACAAAAATGCACTGTTTCTGACTGAACAATTAATTCATTCTGATGGCAATGGAATCGTGCTGCCTGTGACAGACTTGCACCCAGCCATGCATTAGGGAAAAACATAAGGAGCAGGATCACATATCTAGCCCACAGCAGCCTCTGTATCTCCTTGCCATCTAGTCCCATAGTTGCAATAACAGTCCCATAACTTTCTAAATCAGCGGTTAAAGGGTCTTTTTTAGTGCAGACTTTGTTCCTGAAAAAAATGCTTTATTTATCTACTACAGAAACAGAGACAGCATCGCTATCGGTTTTGAAAGATAACAGTAAATCCTGTTTCTTGGGGAGGCAGGGGAGGAGGGTAGGAGTCAGCCCTCACCTGCAAATGCACACAGCATTTGAGATGTGGGCATGCAATTCCACTGTAAGTACATCACTGTTTATGCCAAGTAACTTTGCATTTACTAATACTGAATCCCGCTGCAACATCATGTACAATCATGAAACCCTACAATCCTTTCTTTCTTACCACACTGAGTAATTTGGTATTGCCAGCAAACTCTCTCATCTCCCTTTTCCCCAGCTCATTTATGAATACACTAAAAAACCACAAACTTCCTGGGGAACTTCAATAGTAATTTTTAAAAGCAACTGCTTACTGCATCATAGACAAGCTGTGTTCTGTTTTTAAGAGTTTTAGGTATGGAACACTGTCCAAAACCATTTTATAACCATTTAAAATGACAAAAACCACCCATTGTGTGATTACAGTGTGGACAAATCTTTAAAGACAAGGCTATAGAATCATAGAATGGTTTGGCTTGGAAGGGACCTTAAAGACCATCTAGTTCCAACCCCCCTGCCATGGGCAGGGACACCTTCCACTAGACCAGGTTGCTCAAAGCCTCATCCAGCCTGGCCTTGAACACTTCCAGGGATGGGGCATCCACAGCTTCTCTGGGAAACCTGTTCCAGTGCCTCACCACCCTCTCCAGGAAGAACTTCTTCCCGATATCCAATCTAAACCTCCCCACTTTCAATTTAAACCCATTATCCCTTGTCCTGTCAGTACAGGCCCTTGTAAAAAGTCCTCCCCAGCTTCCTTGTAGCCCCTTCAGGTACTGGAAGGTGCTATAAGGTCTCCCTGGAGCCTTTTCTTCTCTAGGCTGAACAAGCCCAACTCTCTCAGCCTGTCCCCATAGCAGAGGTGCTCCAGCCCTCTGAGCATCTTCGTGGCCTCCTCTGGACTCGCTCCAACCAGTCTATATCCTTCTGACGTTGAGGGCTCCACAGCTGGAGGCAGCACTCCAGGTGGGGTCTCACCAGAGCAGAGTAGAGGGGCAGAATCCCCTCCCTCGACCTGCTGGCCACTTTTGTGGAAGTATGTTCTATGTTTTTCTTATTGTCATAAAATTATTTCCTGAGGCCCAAAAACTTGTTATGGTAAAGGATCTTTTTCAGTTTGTAAGGGTCTTCTGTCACTTCAGCTATCTTGATCACACCTCATGGTTTTTCAGACCTTTCTACTTTCTGAACTCTGTGAACAAGGGAGAAAAATAGAAGCTCTGTAGGCATTTGCTGCTAACTTATGGTAATCACATACTGACACACAGATGTAAAGGCTGTGAGGTTGCTGTGTAGCCCTTTCTCAATATCATCCATACACACGTGAGGATGCTGTGTTACGTGAACAGATGAAGCACTCGAAGCAGGAGTGCTCACATGCAGAGCAAGCAACCTGTTGGACAGCGCCAGTAGCGATATTCACCTTTCCTGCCGAGGCCGGCAAAGCTGTACCCTCCCTAAGGCGGACAG
>NW_010232521.1:0-37559 GCF_000690775.1 Eurypyga helias | reverse complement strand
CCCGCCCGGCTTGGCCGCCTTCGGCGCTCCGAGCGTTCGAGGCCCAGAGGTTACTTTCGTTGGAGGTGGAAACAGACTTGGGCAGGGGGCAGGGGCGCGTGTGCGGGTGCCGAGGGAGCGCCGTGTTGCCGAGCGCTGGCTGGGCGAGTTGTCGAGTGGAGGGAAGTGGCCTTGTCAGCAAAGCATCCAGCGGGACAAGCAGTGGGTTCACAGTGCAACTGGCTGTGGTTTCCCTTGCTTCTCCACTCCTCAGTCAGCCGTGAGGCTTAGTTATCTCTCTGGGTGTGAGCACTTGCTGAGGTCCCAGTCTTGCATCTTGCCCTTAGACCCTGGGTTGGTTCTGCCTGGTGGACGTGGGAGTTCAGTGGAGGTGGCAGTGCTTGCGGTGGTGGTGCAGCGTATTGGAGGTGAAGACACTTGGTTCCACGCTTGCCTGATGTCTGTTCCCGTTCTTCTTCAGCTGCCCTGAGATACTTGCCTACCATTTCTGGTGCTAAGGGAGTATTTGCAGAGACTTCTGGCCCATGGCGGAGAATGCTTATCCTTTCCAAGGTGCCTGAGATGGAGCCTGGCTTAATACTGAGGTTTTTTTCTTTACTAAAAGGAAGAGGAGAGAGTTGGTCTTCAACGGCCTTGGGAAAGAAAGCCAGCGCTCAGCATTCACGTAGCCCAGCCCATCGTGTTTGGCTCAAGGTGCTTGACTGTATGTGACACCTTTCCCTAGGTTATAGAACGAGGTGTCTTTGCATACTATTCTACTTGGAACTGCTATTAAAAAACATAGAGATTCTAAATTGTTTACATCTATGTATATATTTAATGCTTCCACAGGATCATTTTAAGAAAACTGAATTCTCTTTGGGTGTTTCCTCTCATGAATATGAGTTCATATCTCTTGTTGCTTTCTACAGTGGCTCTGCTGTATCTTGGAGATTAAGAATGGATCAGGTTAAGGTAATTGAGGGACTTTGCTGCTTGGTTCCTGAATGAAACTTTGCAATGTGGACCTTTTGACTATAACTTCCTAGCTACTGGATCCTCTTTCTGTTAGTGCCATGGTATCCAAAAGCTTTCTTTGACCTTCATCTTGTACCTTTCAGTCTGTGATGGTTCATTGGTTCTTCGCAGGAACTATTTTTTTTTTGGTCTCATCCTGTTTATTGTGCAGCAACTCCAGGACATCGTGGGATCCCCTTTGCAGATAACTCTGCTTTTTATGCGAACGAGCAGTTGTTCAATTGGCTGTTTGTTGTGTGCAGGTGGAAACAGAGAATAGCCCTGGGAAGCTATTTGCCTGTTCACTTCACCGTGTTGTGGAAGTCTGGAAGAGAGGTAGACAAGAGCTTGATGGACTCAAGAAGTGCCAAGGGAAGTACTTGCCGTTCCCCCTTGGTTCACAGACCAGTCCAGAAAAAGGGTGTGTGTTTTCAGAGTCTTCTCTTCCCCTTGAATTGCAGCTTCTGGCTCTTTCACACAACCCTGATGGAAGTTGGAGTCAAAAGGCTCTTTCAACTTGTGCCAGCCTCTGGTGGATCACACTTCAGCTTAGGCATCTCAGTGCAGCATGGTTGAGCTAGTTCATGGTTCATTTTATCGTTGCACCTGACACGTTCCTGCATTAGTAGCTGTGGCAGAAAAAAAAAGGACTTTGAAAACTGCTGCGCTGCTTTTCATTGCTTGGGACACCCTGTGCTGGGAGGTGTTTCTGTGGTGCTCTTACAAGTTTCTTCTCTTGACTTTGTGATGCCTGAGCAGCGCGGTGGGAATACTGCAGGGTAAAAGCCTGTGCTTGGCAATGTCAACTGGCTTCTGACCTTTCCAATATATTCAGTCAGCAGACTGAAAAGATGAGCCATTGCTGTTTTGCATTCAATCTTGCCTTTTATGCATCTGCCAGAGGTATTCCCAAGCACTATATAAATCCTTTTAACTTATGTCTGCAACAGCTGGACTCAAACATGTCAAATGAATACAAACTGCCGTTGAAGAAACCAGGATTCAAGCAAATTTCAAGGAGTAGGAAGATGGAACTGTCCATATCCTCATTGCTGCAGGGTAGAGGTACTCTGAAGTGACTGGGAAATAGATTTCTCGAGTATCGCTTTTCACCACAGTGATTTTAGCTCAGATTGTGAACTAGAGAAGTAAGCCTTAGAGGGCTTTTTCTTCTATGCTTTTTAGGCGTTTTCCTGAAGTGTTTGTCAAGCTGTTCTCTCTGGATCATCTGCTGCTACCACTAATATGTATTTTTGCATTAGAGTATAGTTAAGCTCTTCGTGAATTGATACAGATTTTGACTTTATTGTGAGCTCTGCTTATGCTGCAGAATCAGTCGTGAACGGTTTTGGGGAGAAGAGAGATTGAAATAGCGCTGAATATAAGCAAAACTTGATTAGTTAAGGAAGAAGCTGCCCCTTTTCCATACTTGTTCTTCAAACCTTAACTATATTTAAGTAACTACTCTTCCAAGATACTTGCTGAGTAAGAATTATGCTCTATTTGACCAAAACATTCAGACGGTAAAATAGTTTTTTTTCTTGGCAGTTCAGGATATGAATTGGGTATTTTGCAGACTGATACCACTGCTGTCTACCCGAACAGAATACTTCAAAAAGCATGCGCATCTGGTGCTCTCATGAGAGGATGTGATGTTTTATGCGCATTCTAATGAATAGCTTTTATTTATTGCTTTGTCTTGCATAGTGAATTGTCTTCTATTTTTCAGCTTCGAGCTCAGAACCAAGTACTGAAAAAAGGGGTGGTAGATGAGCAAGCCAACTCTGCTTCTCTGAAGGTAATCTCTAAACATTGCTCATGTCAGATGTATTAAGCTATGAGAAAATAGGTGAATGGGAAGGGTGAATACTTTTTACACAGAGTATTGTGACTGAAAGAATAAAGAAGGAATTTGATTAGTAAAAACTTCTGTTCTGCAACTACTCTTGGCTGTCCTCTGTAGGTGCTGACTTTGTAAAAGTAGAGGTTACTTCTTGATGATTAATTTGTAGAATGAAATACCTGCTTGAGTCTGAGCTGAACTGTAGGCAGCTGAAGGAAATCAAGTCTGCTTTTTAGTTTAAAAGCAATGCTTTTGGCCTCTTCAGTGTTCAAGTAGTATCATAAATACATTTAAAAATTCTTCACTTTAAGTGTGTGAAAACTTAATTTTAAATCTTTTTGTTCATTCAGGAACAATTGAAGATGAAGGATCAATCACTGAGAAAACTGCAACAAGAGATGGACAGCTTGACCTTTCGAAATCAGCAACTTGCCAAGCGGGTGGAGTTACTTCAAGACGAACTTGCCTTAAGTGAAGCCAGGGGCAAGAAGAGCAAGGTGTGTGCTAAGGGCAGAACCCCTTGCTTAGCAGGCGTCTGCTCCTCACCTGTCAATATCTTATCCTGATTTCTAGCAGTAGTTGCTTTGTGTCAGGGGTTGAGCTGAATGTTGTTGTCAGCACTTGTGTTATTAACTGTTGTTAGTGAAAATACCCGCAAAATGCGTGTTGATACACACATTATGTGCTAAGTGGTTCTGTACTTGTCTTTCTGTGCATCGCTATCTGATACTGAATTCCTGCCTCCCTTTCCCAGATACTTATTAAGCATTCAAACAGCTGGGAAAGATCTTGGAGCTCTGTAATTAACCTGCTGCTATAAAGAAAACTGATCATTCCTCATTTCCTGTCCCCACCTCCTTGCTTTTTTAATTTGCTTATAGTTTTGATGTTGCTGGTTTCCTCTTCAGCTTGTGATTGTAGCTTTTATAGTTAACTCTTACATGAATCAAGTCAAATGCATTGAAATCTAAGTTTTTGGCTAGTAGTCCTTATGCTATTTCAAAATGTCAGTATAATTTCAGTATGGAGAGATCTCTGCTGAAACGCTTACTGATAGACCTGGGTATACTGTCTTCTGTCAAAGATCAGCTATGTCTTCCGTAGGTAACATCAGAATTCCAGTGGTGGTGCATCTGGATTTAAATGTTTCTCAAGCATCCTTTGCCATCTTTCTCTTATGAGGAAACCCCTCTTCGTTACTGTCATCTTTTCTTTACACTTAGCTCACAAAACGCTGTAGCGATCAAGACTGACATTAAAGAAATGATCATGGTACTCATCAGTTGGATTATCTTCCTTACTTTTCCCCCTAAACTCTTGTGTGTGTTTTTGCTATCCAGTTCCTTGACAAGCATAGTGCCTCTGACTTACATTATTCATGCACCATAGTAGATTGTTTTTTCAAAATGCAGTTTGACCCTTCTGTTCTCTTATTTCATGTCTAGTGAAGCGGTAAGTTACATAATGTGTTTCCAAATACTGAAGGATCTCAGCCTGGCTTGAGTAGCTTTGCACATGTTTGCCACTGACTTCCTTTCGTGTTCAGCTGTCAGAATGCACAGTTCTGCGTCTTGTTTTGTGTATATTTTAGTTAAAGTGGTGTTTGTGCTACCTCTTAAATACCTTCCCTTTAGTTTTACCTGTAGGGCCTCACTGAGCATGTACAATGAGCATGGACGTGGCTTTGAGCAACCTGATCTAGTGGAAAGTGTCCCTGCCCATGACGGGGGAGTTGGAACTGGATGGTCTGTGAGGTCCCTTCCAGACCAAACCATTCTGTGATTCCATGATTGTATTGAACCTACCCCTACTAAATTCCATGTGACCTCTACTTCAGAGATTTGCTATTGGGAGACCACATAAATCACATCTCAAACTGTTTAGCTTAATATTTGGATGGATGATCTGTGTCAGACTGCAGAAGAACATGGCCATATCTGGGGTGTTGTAGTTCATAGACGGACATCAAATGCAGAGGAGGCTTAGCTGTCCCAAGCACTTGGGGTTTGGTGTTAAGGTAAATGTGAACAGTCTCCCTTTTGTTCGGTGATGGTACTAACTTTTCAGCAGTGTGGCTGAGCAGAGAAGCGGTCTGGGATTCACTGGTGGTCTCTGAGTCTTTTGGACAAAATGGGCGAAAACTGAGGAAACCGTTGGCAGAGAGGTGTCTGTATTGACAGTGGAGAGCCTGTGTTTTCCAGTGCCACCTTGTGCTACAGCCTGCTGTGGGATAGTGGTTATTCCTGGTCCCTGCTGAGACCAGACCAGCTTACACCTGCACACTGGTGGGGCAATATGTGCCTTACACGCAGCTTCCGAACCAGATAAGCCTCTGTGTGTAGGGTTTCGTATTCCTCACTGCTTGGAATTGTGCAAGGATCACACGATGTCAGGTGGGCCCCTGCCCTTAGCAGCAATTCCATGTGTGTGTGAACGTGGTGCCTGAGTGGAGGCTTTCCTGAGTCCCTACCGAATCCGCTTTCTACCACTGTCCTGTAACAACAGCGGGAAGGAAAGTGCTGCTTTTGGGCTCATGCTGCGTGCAGTACGTGTGCCTTCTGATCTATGAGTCAGTGTAAGAGTATACATGCACCCTCATGTGCCTCTGGGAATTAGCAAAGGGAAGTGTTTTCAGATACTTGGGGATGGGCTTTGGGATAGCCCCAGAGGCTTGGAGGTAGTGAATGCATTTTCTTTCTTTCAGAAAAGTGCAGAATCCTCATCTCAGTTGAGTCAAGAGCAGAAAAGTGTCTTCAATGAAGATCTTCAGAAGAAGATAGAAGAGAATGAACGACTGCATATACTTGTGAGTAACATTTCTTCAGCCTTTCTTTTTAGTTCAGAAAACTGGTCACGCAGAGAGAGAAAATAAAATGGCATCTGAAAACAAATGGGTTTAGGAACTTGCTTGTATGCAAAACAGTAGATTAGATTGGATAGCTTGTTTATAAAGATGTTCACTGTGCGAATGAGAAGGTATTTTGACTTCAGATTCTTAAAGTATGTGGAATAGCTCGCAGAATACATGTGTTTTCTCATTTAGATTTAACTTTCGGTGACACTTAGTGACTGCAAATTGCGATGTAGTTGGTCCTGGGTAGAAACATCGTTTTAGTTCACCGGTCATTTCAGAATTGCCTTAAAGCTTAAAATATTTTCTGCAAGTCGCCATAATTAAGTCAGGAATTACCTTACGGAAATGGAATGTATTTCACTTTGGTTTAGAAAACTTGATAAAAACCTTGTGGCTCAAGTTTAACTCTTCAGGTGTCCGCTATTAATCAGCGATGTATTTAAGGAATGCGTGGTACTACGAAACTCTTGTAAGCATAGAGTACTTTTAGGAGTAAATATTTTCTCTGTAAATATCATCATAAAATTTCTAATTGTCTGAGGACTGGTACTTGTTATTAGCTTGGACTGGCTAATTAAATTGGTGTAACTCATAGGGCTAGCTTCCGTAGTAAAACAAAGCTTTCATAGGAGCTCTGGTTTCTTCTTTTAGTTCTTCGAAGCAGATGAGCAGCACAAACGTTTAGAAGCGGAGCTGAGAACGAAACTTGAGGTTTTGGAAACTGATGCTGCCCAGCATCAAGCTGTGGTGGACAGTTTAACGAGGAAGTACACAGATGCCATAGAAAAGCTGCAGAATGATAAAGCCAGCTTAGAAGTAAGGAGTTTTTCTTACTTGCAAGTTTGAAAAGTTTTGAAATGAAATGTCTTGCTGTGTCAGTACTTACATTGTGAGATTATCTTCTTGCATAAAGATCAAGTCTCAGACACTAGAAAGAGAAGCTAAGGACTGTAGGCTTCGAACCGAAGAATGGTGAGTGTTTTTCTTTCATATAATGCAAGCATGATTTAAAAAAATAACTGCTGTAAAAGATGAACTGGATTATGTTTAGACAATAATACCTTAAAAAAACCTCCAAAATTCTGATAAAATACTGGGCAACAGCACATTAACATTAAGACTGTGCGCAGGTCAAACACCTGTTGCTTCCGAGCATGTAACTAGACAATCAATTCCACAGATTCGAGTTTTAGTAAGAGCAGTTTTGTCGCCAAGCTGGTATAAGTAGCTGTGAAGCTGATGAAAGCTTGAAGAATCTCTTTGTAACGGAATGCTATAAAAAGTAAAGGAACTGCTGAACTTGTATGTAACAACTGTGAGTTCTTACAAACTGCTTCTAAAAACAAAGCTTGGGTAAGGTGTGCTGAGACAATTGACTGAAGAGAGATTCAAAAATCCCCTCCACACCAAAAGCTGTTTGAACAATTGCTTTTTCTTCAGGTATAGCACACCCAGCTAGAATACTTAAGTTTTTGTTGAAGGAGTTTATTAGTTTTGGAACACCTTTGTCTTCAAGACAAGTTGTGGAAAATAGGAAGAAGCTGAGCACTGTGAGCCGAGTCAATGAACTTCTCTGAAGTCCATTGTTAATGTGAATCTTTTAAAGGTCTTTGTGCAGTATAGATCTTTAATGTAATGTATAAACTGCATAGTGAGTGATCAGATGAAGAGTTCCTCCTTTCAAATATACACTTGAAGGTTACCATTTGAATTATTATGATAGATGTGAAGACACTTGAATTCCAGTAACTCTTTTCTCTAATACAAGTCAGGGTTTTCCTAAGAATGACTCGCAAAAGAGGATGAAAGCCGTGTTTTGCTGCTGTTTGCTTTTTTGTGGTGCTTGAAAAACAGTGTAGTCTTAACCTGCTACTGTTCAGTTCAGAGCTTGTCTGTCGTTATTCTGTGATGGCTGGGTAATTAATGTCCCTGTAAGAAATTGTCCCTTCCATTTTAGAAGGGAGGATTTTTAAAAATAATGGAGCCTGACACTTCCTTATTTTGAACATGGAAATAGGTATCTAATGAACAAATGCAGAAGATGTCTTTTGAGAGTACTGCTCTTCTGTGTTACCCACTCTTTCAGGGAAAGGGATCGCTTTGCCTCTGACACACTTTATTCAGGAAAACCAGGGGATATGAGACTTGACAGCCTGCATGCCTTGAAAATTAAAGGGGAGGATGTAAACCAAAACATTTCAAGCTACTTGTTTGCCACTCCTTATAGTACAAAAAAGAAACATCTGTACCCTTGGAATTTGAGTTTATTTTCTGTCATACCCAGTGCTACTGTGGTTCATGCTGCATAATTTCCGTGCAACTTTGGAGCTGCTCTTCAAGGAAAATGTTTGTTAATGTGCATGAGCTACTTACTGGCCAGTTTCTTCATATCTTGCTTGTCTGTTTTGGATTCTTTTTCTTTGTTAGTCCTGATGAATTTACACGTGTCAAATGTTTTTGTAAAAAAGGAAAAAAAAAATGTCACTTTGACACCTTCCACCCCACCCTCCACTATATGTGCAGGAGTTCTAGATGTCAAACGGGAGGCAAAACAGTGAAGAATTTGAGGGCCTAAGTTGGGTAAGGCTTGGAATTTGGTCTGAATCAATCCGCAGTAATCTTTGAGATGGGTATATAATGCTGGAATATGTTACTGTCCATCTCAATAATTTATACTAATGATATTGGTAATGACAACTTAAGCTTACGTCTATATACACAATCAAATGCTAATGAAGCAGATCTAGAGAAAGATCACTTGGGCATGGATCAGAAACATAGCTGCCAAGTCTTGTGGGAACAGGCCGTATCATAGCAGTGTTTAAATACGGAGCTTTGAAAAGCTCACGAGGTATTTCTAATAGGGATGTGACATCGTTAACTGAATTAACAACTCGCTGCTTGCCTATTGGAATACCCCATCGGATATGCAGTTACTCACTTGAAGGCCCTTTTGCATTCCCATTCAAATTCCAGTAGACAATAACTTTCACATAGCATATACAATAATTGCAGAATTGGAAAACAATGTCAAGATTAACTCTGAAGTAAGTTGTGCTTCCCAAGAATGGAACTTAAGATTTACAATTTATTACATCTTCCACTGTATTTGTTAGGGCTTGAAATACCATGCCATTATTAAATACAACATAAGGGAGGAAAAATAATTCCTGTTGTCTTATTTCTATCTTCTAGAAAGAGATAGATACCTGTACACTGAAGGGATGTTTATGGTGAGCTACAGTAGTGGTGATACAGATTAAATGTAAAGATTTACAATGTCTCTGTGTGGTTTTAAATTTGTCTTTTTGTTATTTAGCCAGCAACAGTTAAAGAGTCTACAAGCAGCTCTGGGCAGTAGACTGGAAGAATCTCTGTGCATAATCAGGGAAAAAGTACCTTTTAATGACACAAGTACGTATTGCCTTGATCTGGGTGTCTTGTTTAATTTTGGGTCCAACTGGAGGAAGTGTCCCTTAGGAATAAAAATGTGTTACTGTGAGAAATGTTGGGCATCTAACAAACACTTGGAGGTAATTGTAATAAGCATTCATGACAGATCTTGTCATGTTCTTGTTCAGGGATCTTAAAATATCAAGTTTTTCTTTTTTTTATATGTATCTCTAATGAAAATTACAACTTTTGAAGGCTTTTGAGTAATTTGTCACTTGTCTTGCTTAATGTTGACCAAATATTGTAAAAGATGAAGGAATGCTGTCCACTTAGTGGTTTCTCAACAAAGTTTTCTTTAGTTACTTGTCTCAGAGTATTTTTGGCAGGGTATATTCCAGAGTTACAGTGATGGGTTACCTGAAGCAACATTTTTTTTCTGCTTCCTTTCCACTTACTACTAGATAAACTGAAGTGCGGCGGGTGCCATGAAGTTAGGAGTGCTCAGCCTTTGCATTGCTTTGGTACAAGAATCAGTTAGTATGTGCCAGATCAGTGCTGGGTGCTTTTGTAAATAGCTTGAGCATGAGCTTGTACTTGGGCAGGCAGAAGTCTGTGCTCTTCTGGCAGTGAGAGTAGGAGAACTTGGAATAGTGAAAAAGTTGAAAGTAGTGGAGAAGGAGCAGAGAAGTGAAAACAGGCTGTTGGATGACCGGTAGGTTTTATTGGTAGCTTTTGCAGTTTTCACTCAGTTTAAAACTTGATGGCTATGTTTTGAATAGCCTTAGCTTCTCTAAAAACTGTTCTGGCAGGGTGCTGCAGGGATAAGCCTTCCAAATTCTTCACTGGGTTGGCAATCCAGTGAGTCTTGGCTTACAAACACCAGGTCATGTTCTCTTTAGGAAATGTTGACTCTCGTACAACATGTTGTACGTAGGCGTTGGTGTCTTGAGACCCTCTTCCCTTATTTCCTCTCACAAAGATCACTTTGCCTGGCATCTGCTGCCCATTTCTACTTCTCTGTCATCTTTAGCTGCTTGTTTTTACAGGTGGTTATCATTGTAGCGAGAACTTAGATGCATATAACTTGTTTATCTGCTCACTCAGCTGCCACAGCAGAATGTTTTTGTTTATGTAGAAAACACTGCAAATACAGGACAGATTTTCAGTGAGAAAAGAATGAGAGAAAGGTGGGAAGGAAGTTAGTCTGCTCCGGATTCCAACTGTCCTGCTATAGGCTCTGTGGTTGGTTGTAAGTCTAACTGGCAGCTCGCTTCATTTTTGGTGACAGTCAAATGGCTTGTTGACTGCTAAGCGTGATTTTGAGAGTAGAAAGGTAACAAAGGTTTCTGAGGCATTTCCTTAGGAGATGGATTTGGGGATTTTGGACAGTTTTTTATTCTGAATACAACTGCCTCTTCCCATGTGTTAGTTACCAAATGTGAATGATACAAAAAGAGTTAAGAAGCTGTAAATTTCCTTTGCGTGCAAATTTTAAACTGAAGAGGTTGTTATTCTGTTTAATTGACATGGGTTGTGATCCCTTTTTAATCTATAAGGCTTTGTAAGCTGTTCTCTAGGTACAAATATCCCTCTGCCTCTTCAAAAATTGTGTCCACTTGCAACTGAATAATCATTTGAGTTTCTCTAACTGGAACAGAATGGTGAAATATGTGGAGAATACATCTTACTCCAGATTATCAACAAATCGAGTACATACAGGAGCTTTTCTTTTTAAATGTGCAAACCATTAAAACATACACTCATCTTATTTTGACAGTCCCTGGAATGTAATTTAAATTTGAAGATCATCTTGAATTCTTTAAGTTGGTTGTTTTTTTTTTTTTTAATTTCACTCTTGTTAGTGATGAGTACTGCTTTGTTTTTCTGGGGCAGGAGGATTCTGCTCTCACCTGTCAAATTCGGGGTGTTCAGATGGTTACATTTGATTTACAATCTGAGGCAAGGAGGGCAGTGCTTTCTCTCCATCTAGTCACAGTAACAGCTCTTAAGTGAGGATGTTTAGGCCTACTTTATTGAAGCCCATTGTTTTTATCTTTTTAGTTAATATTACTTACATGAACTGTAATATTACTGTAATTAAATGTTACATTTAAAAATAATTATTTACCAATAAGTCTCTCTCAAAACCCCTATGATTTAATAAGTGCATATACTCTATTTTTGTTCTGTAGGATCTAATCGATACAATGCCCTGAATGTACCGTTACACAACAGAAGATATCAGGTGAGCACTTTTTTGTGGTTCTTATGTCAAGATGCAGTTTTCTGCACGGATACTGAATAAATCTTAGTGATCTGAAATGGCAGAAGATAGCCTGTCTTACTACCATCATGATATTCCAAGGGAATTTCTATCCACAGAGCCTCTGTGCTTTGCAAAAGGTAGTCTGTACCGCTCTTATGTTGAGGAGTAAAGTTGCCTGCTCACCTCACTTCATCGGAGCTAATCTGTTGACTGCTGCCTGATGATCACTGTAGCTATTAACTGAGGCATGCCTTCTGAGAAAAAATGGCAAAAAGGTGTAATGTTTGTCTCTTATTAAAGTTATACAAAATATTCTCTTACTATGCAAACCTGCAGAAAGTTAAAACTTTAGCATTTCGTTTTTAAAGTTGGTTAAAACTGAATTAGTCTAGAGGTCTTAAGCTTTTTGTTGGGAAAAAAACCCAAACAAAACAACAAAAACCCTGTAGTTTTGGTATCTTCAATTCCTTTTCCCTTGAACTGACCTTTGGTCACATCACTTAAGCCACAAAGAATGTTGCATTTGTAAACTGTGTGCTGGTGTGTATGCTAGAGTACTGTATTAGTTAATATTACTTGTTACATGATATATTCCTTAAAAGGATCATGACTAGCCTCTTGGAGAACACTGCATGGTACACCTACGTTTCATGGGATACTTCTTGCCAAAACCTCTTACTTGCAGCTAGATCACCGTTACTAATTTAAATATCATTAACAAAAAGAAACAGTTTCTGTTCATTACTGTAATTTTCATCACTTTCCTTAGGAATGTGGTTTACTCATTATTAAAAAATGAGTATTAGTTTTCTGTGAATGGCTAAATAGTTCAAGGATTTTTACAGTAGTAAATCAGATACCATGATGCAGTCAGTATTTTCCTGGTTTGCTTCAACTGAGGATGGGCTGCACAGCATTCAGTGGGGTTTTTTTGTGTGTGTTTTTTTGTTTGCATGTGTCTTGAACCCTGAAGTTGATGCATTCAAGATGCCACTGTAGGAAAATTTCAAGTAGTTGTTTTCTCCATTCTTCAGAAGAGCCTGTTAGGAAAAGGTCTCTTCAGAAATCTGCTGTGAGAACAGGTGACCTGCTGTCCAGTTTTGTGGTGGAAGTAGCCTTTAATCAGCCTGTTGCTGAGTACTAAGAAAAATCTAAATGACTACCTGGAGAGCTTCTCCCTTTACTGTCTTCTGCTAGCACTGTGTCAGCCAGCTTTGTCCTTCGAGATCTGCAGTCTTGAAAATTTTCCAGGACAGATTTTTGACTGGCTTTGCCAGTGGAGGCAAAATGCTGCACAGGCTGCAGTGTAAAGGACAGCAAAACAGTGATAGTGTCTGTTTTCCTTCCTTGCGTAGCTAATTAACATACACAAACTGTGTACGACTGCATTAATTACTTACCACCATCCCTGGTCCATAATCAAGATTCACTTGATTTAACACTTCAGTGAAGCATTAGGAATGCATCTCTGAAGGAGAAGCCGTTCTTGGCTGAAATGTCACTCTAACCTTATTCTCTCCTGCATAAATCACAACAGAATGTGGTTTTCATCTCTGCCTTTGCTTTTTCAGACTGTTTCATTTTGGAATAATTTCTTGGATCCCTCCATAATTTACTAAAGCCACAGAACAGGGTTATTCATAAACAGCAGCTCAGTTCTGTCCAGGTGGGAGAATAAGAATTGAGTGTTACTGGTTGGAGAAGCAGACACCTTGTATTCAGGTAGAAACCTAATTGGGTTTTACTAATTATAGTTGGATTTTCATAGAACCAGGTGTTAATTTCTATCGCCACACTGGGAAAACTGAGCTGTTGTCAGCAGTTATTCAATTGGTCTTTACAAATCTTAATTTGGAAGATTGTTTGGGTAATTGTACTACTGACCTCTTTAGTGTTCTTGTGGCCTGTAGCTGGAGGAATGCAGCAAAGGCAAAGCATCATCTGTTGAATGAAATAGAAACCTACTTGGTCATCGTAGGAAAAATGTGCCTCTCTGAGTGACGTTGTAGTTTATTCATAAGCTTTAGAAATGAAGTTAGATTGCTGCCATGTATTAAGCTGAGCTAGTAACAAGAAAGAAATAACTGATAGTAATTTTTTGTGTCCAGCCATAGAATTTTTCTGGTATTTAAATAGTTACGTATCCAATATAATAATTTTATAACTGTGTTGACAGCTGAAGTTGCGAGACCTTGCTGGCCAGGCGCTTGCTTTTGTTCAAGAACTTGTAACAGCCCTTTTGAACTTCCACACGTACACCGAGCAGAAGGTACAGATTTTTCCCGTTGATTCTGCAACGGACACTATATCACCGTTGAATCAGAAGGTAAAGCTTACTAATTTCAGCTATAAGTATATGCAATTACATAGACTTTTATGAGTGGGTTATCTTTCATGCAAACTTCTGCTGCCTTTTTTACTGGAATGCTGCGAGCGTGTTCCTGGGAGGCAGCCTCTCCTGCATGAGAGGTCTTTCTTATTGGGCCAGTTCCCTGAATGTGCCCTGCTGCGAGAACAGGACGAGAGTCAAATCAAAACTTAAGTGCTAAATCAAAGTGCAGTTGTCAAGTTTAGCTCGTTATTTTTCAAACGTACACAAATTGCACGGCTGCGCAGGTGATTATCTTCGTTAAGGCACTGGGGCGTGGGAGATGTTGAGACAGGTTTTGTGGGTGAAGTGTTTAGCTGTAACGTGATGTGAACTGCGGACAAGGAAGGCTTGTGAAGGAGAGGACTTGGGCTCTGTTCTCTTGTCAAAAAGCAACTTCATAGTCTGATTTTGGGTTACTTGTGTAAAGACCTTTCCTGTAAGTGTTCTGGAGCTTCAGGTCTGTAAAGCATGTTGAAAATATTGTGAGAAACATGACCTGGCTCTTTCCATACAACTCCATGGTAGGGCTTTTCCGAGAGTATCATTCAGAGCCATTAGGCTGCATCTCCTGACATTTTCTCTGCCATGAAACATGGAAAAAACTTTGCGCACAAGGGTTTGCGTGGCAATGCACATGTGTGTCCTCTGGAATAAAACTGCTTTAACATCAGAGTTGCTGACTTCATAGTGCAAGTGGATCTGTGTGCAGTTAAGTTGCTGGATGACAGTAATTTCTGATTCAGGCTATAATTGCAATTAAGTGGTTTGTAGGGCTCAGACTTAAGCTACTGAGGTGGATGTGATTTGTGTTCATCAAATAGCTGCCATGCACGTGGTGGCAGTGTTAACGATTCACACAACTTTCCTGTTCTTAGGAGGACCTCTTTTAGTCTTTTTGCAGGCAACAAATATGCTCGTGAAGATGTCTATCTACTAAAGAAATCCCACTCTATTTAACCTCAGTTGTTTCAACTGTTTGAATCAAAAGTACACTTTTACAGAGGTTCAGCATAGATCTTAGTTTGAGAACAACATTTTCTTGCTCTTGCCACCAAACGTGCTCAAAATGGCACATCTTTCTTGTAAAAACCATGAGGCTTTGTCGTCTTCCAAATTCTTTGGGGCAGGAACTGTGTCTCCTTGTTTCATGCTCCAGCGTGGTGATTGGATTCTGCAGACACTACTGCAGTTCACACTAGGGGAGTAAAATCAGCTTTCTTAGACATCGCTTCTCACACATTTTTTTTTTTTTAATGTCCTAGTTACCACTTCTTTGTTGCTTTTCAGCAGAGAATTGCTTTCACACAGCTGAAACATGCAACTTAATCAGAACTGTATTTTGATTCTCCTTTTCTGATAATTGACTCTGATTCAGAAGTTCAGGCTTTGTTTGTTTTTGTAATTATGTCTCTTTGCCCCATTGTGCATTCAGGACCTAATTGCCTTGGTGCATGCCACCTCTCAGGGCTTTTACTGTAACTTTCCAGCAGTGAAGCATCTTTTATCACTTGCTGAAGCTGCTTTTGCTCCTGTATTTTTGATTAATTTATCTGCTTGGCAAGTGTTCTTGCTCCTCCACTGAATCATTCAAAAACCTCCCCTTCCTGTAGTAGAGAATGAGACAAGTGTCAGGTAGTGGCTTAGCACATGTGCACTGATTTATTTTTCCCCAACTCTAGGTCTTGTCTGGCGCTTTCGAGCTATTTTCCCCACCAGACACTCAAAGTAGATGTGGACAATTCCCTTCCAGGTTCAAGTATTCCTTTTCTCTTTAAGTGTTGGATTGCTGGGTTCTGCTGGGTCTTCAGCATCATGCCAGATAACTCCAGTCCTCTCTTTTGCAACACAAGTCAGGAGCATTCTGCATGTGTTATTTCTTTAGGAATTTTCCCTAATTCCATCCAGATTTGTGCATGCATGAATGAGAGCTTGGCATCTCTCTCTTCTCATTTAACACTGTGTTGCTGCACCATAATAATACAAAAAATTTCTTGTACCCTGTTTGCCTGGGTTCTTTAGCTACTATTATGGTATAAATAATCAAAGGTGAAGGTGTCTATCTGTGGGATAAAATAAACAAGGTCATGTTTGAATGCCTATGCCAATCTGTGGAAAAAGCTTTTTGTAACACTGTGGCATCAAAACTGAAAGCTCATGGTACTGTTACATTTGATTGTGTTTAAGAGTAAATACCTCTGTTCTTGGGAATACTTGCTTTGGGGAAGTTAGCCATAGCATTTACTTCAGTAGTTTTAGTGAAGTTGGGCAGTTCTGTAATGCTGAAAATTCGTAATGGTCCAAACGTGTCATAGCTGAAAGTAGGAATTCTCCCTTAATTAGTTACTGCTCCACCCTTTGCATTAACCGTAAGCGCGGTTTGACCCATGTTGCAAACTGGGCTGGAAACAGAGATTAAAGTGTACGTCTCTCCTCCGTTCTGGCTGGGTTTAGTTCCTCCGTACTTGGCGCAGCATGGCTGCACGTGTGTCTGTGCCGACACGCAGGCCGAGGGCGGCTAGGTGAACAGCTGGAGAAAGGTAGCATAGTTTGTTTGGTGTTAATGGATGTGTGGATCTAGTCTTAATTTGGTGGAGTCGAGCGAAGAAGGCAAGAATGTTTTATACTCAAACAGCAGGGCTTTGGTGTGTTGTGCATGGCAGTTAAAGGCGATGGATGGGGTGCTGTGGCAAGGCCCGAGCTGGGGTTTTGCCTGCACTTCTGCTGTAGTCTTCACTTCCCACTTCCCCTCGAGGCGCGTGTGCGCCCTGCCGAGGAGGTGGCTGTACGTCACTTGAGCGCTATAGCTTCTTGTTAACGTCCTGGGCATCACTTGAGATGACGGGTGCTGTGGTAAATGGGACTGTTCAATTGTGAACCTGAAACAGTGTGCGAGGGCTTTCAGCAAGCACCATTTTCACGTCTCTCTGCGCTCAGTTCTCGCAGTATCTCCATGAAAACGCGTCGTACGTTCGCCCTCTGGAGGAAGGAATGCTCCACTTGTTCGAGAGTATTACGGAAGACACTGTGACAGTCCTGGTAAGGTTTTCTACTTTCTCTGCTGAAAAAGATTTTTTTTTTGCTCCGTTTTTAACGACAAAAAAACAAACTAAAAAACAACAAACCACAAAAAAACCCCAACAAAACCCCCACCCTTATGTGTTGTTTTTCCTTCCAGGAAACAGCTGTGCAGTTGAAGACCTTCTCAGAACATTTAGCTTCATACTTGTGCTTTTTAAGAAAGATTCTTCCTTATCAACTAAAAAGGTATTTTTAGTTTAATAGATCAAACTAAAGGGGCACTAAAGTGTCATACATGCAGCATTGGCAACACCTACAACTCGGATACTAAATCAACTCTTAAAGCACCTTGACTTGCAAGGCAGAAATTTTTCTTTGCCTGCTGGTTTTTGAGCCTTTAGGTTACGTATGCTTTTTTTTCACCTGGGCATTACCTCTAAAATCATGTATTTTGAAGCCTTCTCTTCTTCCTCATGGATTAGACTTTTTTATTAAAGATGCATAGATTTTTAATGTTTCTTAATGTTATTCAGTAGCACAGATACTACTCAGGTATGATAGGCTGAAACTGTTAATTTTTTGAGCCTGTCTGAAGATGATTTATCATGCAGTTAATATAGCAGTGTAGAAAAACAGGCCAGCGGGACATCCCTTCTGCAGTGAAAATCTTTGTTCCCAAGTGGGTCAAAGGGAGGTGAATTATTAGTGCAAAGGACTAAAAAGAGGGTTTGGATTAAGGAAGAAGAAAAAGCTTGGTTTATGTCCTCTTTGTACCTCTTCTGCTCCTTAGGAAGCAAAAGGTAAATTATACATAGTAGAGAAAAAAGTATTTAAACTGATGCAGCCAGTTCCTTGCCATGAAAGTGAGGAGACTTAGATTGGATACCAGGAAGAAATTCATCACGGAGAGGGTGGTGAGGCACTGGAACAGGTTGCCCAGAGATGTTGTGGATGCCCCATCCCTGGAAGTGTTCAAGGCTAGGCTGGATGAGGCTTTGAGCAACCTGGTCTAGTGGAAGGTGTCCCTGCCCATGGTGGGGGGATTGGAACTAGGTGGTCTTTAAGGTCCCTTCCCACCCAAACCATCATTCTATGAGTGTAAACTGTTCCTGGCTTGTAACTGAGGCTCCTAAGAGGGAGGATAGTACATTCACACATCAATTTTCATGTATTGCTAAATTATTTTGATATGTTAACCTTTATAAAATAAATTCCTAGTCTATTGTTGCTTTGAACTGGGGATGTAGAGAATACTATCTGCTCCAAAACTCGTTAACTTTTTTTAAGATATCTGCTCACTTTTAAAAAAAAAATAATTCATATATTCCTAGTTTGGAAGAAGAGTGTGAGTCTTCTCTTTGCACAGCTGCTTTAAGAGCTAGAAACATGGAGCTCCACAGAGACATGAAAAGGTTGACTGCAGTCTTTGAGAAGCTACATACGTACGTTAGTCTTCTTGTGTTACCAAGTAAGTGCCAGTTTTGGCTCAGTTGGTTACTTTGTGACTGGAAGGTACTAGTTTTCCTTTTGGAGCAGTGTTGAGGTGTTTTTGTTTGTACATTTTGGGGTATTTTTTTGTTTTTTAAACAGCACGCAGAAACGCCGCTTCTGTGATAGAATAAAACAAGTTTAACGCTACTCTTTACGTACAGTCTAAAACTAGGGGACAAGTGAATTCTGTAGTATGCTCTGTCATACTGGACCCTCTTTTATCCAGGCCGGGAGGCTGACAAAGCCTTCTTGCTATGGGAGGCATCGTGCTCACAGGCTCTCATCCTGCTGTGGGACTTCAACTAACCTAGCATCTGCTGGAAAAGTAGGATGGTGAGCTGTAGGCAATCCAGGAGGCTCCTGGAATGCACTGAGGATAACTTCTTAAGCCAGGTAATAGACAGCCCTACCAGAGGGGATGTGTTACTGCCCCTGTTGGTCACGGACGCAAGTGAGCTGATCGGTGATGTCAAGGCTGGAGGCAGCCTGGGATGCAGTGATCATGCCCTGCTGGGGTTCACAGCCCTGAGGGATGTGTCCCAGGTGAAGAGTAAAGTCAGGACCCTGATTTTTAGGAAAGCAAACTTGCAGATCTTCAAGGAGTTAGTCAATAGGACCCCCTGGGAAACTGCCCTTGGGGACAAGGGAGGAGAACAGGGCTGGCAGATTTTTAAGGACACTTTCCATAGAGTGCAAGAGCTCTCAATCCCACTAAGAAATCAGGAAAGGAAGGCAAGAGACTGGCATGGATGAGTCATGACCTGCTGGTCATACTGAAGGGTAAGGAGGAAATGCACAGGCAGTGGAAGGAGGGACAGGTATCTTGGGAAGAGGACAGGGATGCTGCCTGGTTGTGTAGGGATGGGGTCAGGAAGGTCAAGGCTCAGCTGGAACTGAATTTGGCAAGGGATGCAAAGCATCGTAAGAAATGCTTCTACAGGTATGTCAGCCAGAAAAGAGAAGTAGGAGAAATCTGTGTTGGGACCAGCACGGTTTATCTTCATCAATGACACAGTGGGATTGAGTGGAACCTCTGCAATTTGCAGAGGACACCATGCCAGGTGGTGCATTTGACACACCTGAAGGATAGGATGCTATCCAGAGGGACCTGGAAAAACTTGAAGTTTGAACCTCATGAGGTTCAGCAAGGTCAAGTGCAGGGTGCTGCACGCGGGTCAGGGCAACCCCAGGTATCAGTACCGGCTGGGGGGGGTGAAGGGATGGAGAGCAGCCCTGAGGAGAAGGACTTGGGGGTACTGGTGGATGAAAAGCTGGACATGAGCCGGCCGTGTGCGCTGGCAGCCCAGAAAGCCAACCGTATCCTGGGCTGTATCCAGAGAAGTGTGGCCAGCAGGTCGAGGGAGGGGATTCTGCCCCTCTACTCTGCTCTGGTGAGACCCCACCTGGAGTGCTGCATCCAGCTCTGGAGCCCTCAACATAAGAAGGGTATCATCCTGTTGGAGCGAGTCCAGAGGAGGCCACGAAGATGCTCAGAGGGCTGGAGCCCCTCTGTTATGGGGACAGGCTGAGAGAGTTGGGCGTGTTCAGCCTGGAGAAGAGAAGGCTCCGGGGAGACCTTGTAGCACCTTCCAGTACCTGAAGGGTGCTTAAGAAAAAGATGGGGACAGAATTCTTCGCAGGGCCTGTTGCAGTAGGATGAGGAGTAATGGTTTTAAACTAAAAGAGGGTAGATGTAGACTAGATAGAAGGGAGACATTTGTTACCATGAGGGTCGTGAATCTCTGGAGAAGGTTGCCCAGAGAGGTGGTAGATGCCTCATCCCTGGAAACACTCAAGGTCAGGTTGGATGGGGCTCTGAACAACCTGATGTAGTTGAAAATGTCCCTGCTCGTGGCAGGAGCATGGGGCTAGAAGACTTTTAAAGGTCTTTTTGCAACACAGATGTTCTGTGTCTCTATGATAAATCTTTCTGCGTGCGTAATTGCTTTTTGAGATCAAAACAGTTGATATTTGTAAAATATGAATAAAATATAGGAAACTTGGAAGCTTTTTAACTGCCTACCCTGGCAAAATCTGGTGTATTTATACATTTGACGTTGAAGAGGAAATTTAAGTGAATGAATGTGATTTTCATACTCCATGCAAATGTTTCTAGTAGGTGGAAGTTGGATTATTTTCAAAGATGAGTATATTCATGGTCAAACCTTATTGTTGTGGGGTTTTTTTTCTTTCCTTTCTACATGGTACTCTTAGGTACAAAACCAGAAGGACTTCTTAGGGCAAATTACAACTTGGTGTTTACAAACATTGCTGCAAGTCTTCATGGATTTCATGACATTTTAAAAGGTGAGAGTACAGGAACATTTTGTTTCAGCTCTACTTCTTTCTGTTAAACATTGCACGCATACTCTATCTGTAACAGTGTTGAGTGTGTAATGTGTGATAGGTCTGGCTTGTTTTGCCTTCACAAACTAGGATAAGAAAACTAAACTTACCAACTGCTTGTTTTAGATGTGCGTGCATGTTTTTCACTCCTCTGTTCTGCTAGCGTTGCTTGACTATTTAACTGTGCAGCTTGAGATCTTCCTGAGCAGTATCAGTTCACTTTCTGAACTTCGTTGCTCTAGTGGAACTAGTGTATAGAACGGAATGAAGAAGCCCGCTTTCGTTTTGAAACATAACTTCCTCCTTGAAAATGGCTTAGCTTCCTTTTATCAGCAGAACAATAGATATGTTACGTTTTCAGTGAAGTGATGTTTGGTTAAAACTCGGAGTTCTAAAGCACTGATGTTTCTGTACTACGTAGCTGTCCCCAGGGAGAAAATCTGTATAGGTGAATTGTTTTAATACTAGCCTGCTGTTTAAGTTTTTACAATTTTATGCAAAATAGGGTTTTTTGTTTCTTTTGGTAATAATATCAGTAGCAGGGTCCCATTTTGTAGGGTCCTTGTGTGAAGAAGAAAAAAAAATATATTGGAGATTGTACCTCAAACGGAATGAGACACTAAACCAAGAGTTGTGGCGTAGATAAGCTTATTGATAAATACCTTCTACCTCTTACTATACTATAACGTAAAATCAAGCCAACGTATACTTTAACAAAGGAAAGTACTGAAGAAAACTGTCAGAATTCATTAGCTAGCAACAGAAATGTGCTTAACATCTCTCACTCCCATACTCCAGAATACTTGATTAGTCACTCCTATCCTCCCTTCTTTTCCAACCATTTAAATTTGCCTCAGATAATAACTTCTGGTTGTGATGTCCTGGGATTTTCCCATTCTGTAGCAACAGTACTTTACACAGGTTCACAGAGTGGTAGGGTTTGGAAGGGACCTCTGGAGATCATCTAGTCCAACCCCCCTGCCAGAGGAGGATCACCTGGAGTAGATCACACAGGAACAAGTCCAGGCGGCTCTTGAAAGTCTCCATAGAAGGAGACTCCCCCCTCTCTGGGCAGCTTGTTCCAGTGAATATGTGCAAAATGTTCCCTTATCAGATAATTGCTTATATTTAATTAGGCCAGGTTGAGAATGTTTGTTCTTATGTGATAAATACTTGAGTCTTTTTAAGCTTGGGTGCTGTTGAAATTGCTGTATTTAGGCTAAGATGTTTTTGTGAATGACTTTGAAAAGTGTGAGGTTTTTTTGGTTGTCCCCTGCCCTGGAGACTGCTCTGTTAACTTTGCCTGAAAGAATTTTGGAATATAGGAAGTGGCTTTCTAAACTTCTGTTAGTCTTTTAGACTTGCTCTGACAGAATTAAAATACTCTCCCCTTACAAGTCATATACACTTAACACTCAGATGTTGAACATGACTAAAAATCCTACTTTTAAGTGTCCAGATGTAAACATACGGAAGTGGAAAGTGTACTTGTGGCATGAAGTGCTAGTTCAGTGTGAGCTTGGATCCCCTGTGTAGCTATGATTTTTGGGATACGGTGTACACATAGGCACCTTTATTCTCCCTTGTGTAACAGATGTAATGCCTGTTCCCTGTGGTCACAAACAGTTGTCTAAGGCAGTGTACTGAATAAGTAAGGGTATCCAGACTAAGCTTTTATACAACTTAAGGAGGGGAGAAACATTTGAAGCCTGAGGAGGCATCAAATGAATTTTCTAATTCATAAGTTGAATTAGAAAATGGTTGCTGAAATAGACAAAAACTGTAATTTGACATAAACGTGTTTCTTTTTCTAGATATTTCCAAGCACTACAGTCAGAAAGCTACTTTAGAACAAGACGTTCCAACTGCCACACAGAAACTCCTAACTACAAATGACTGTATCGTATCCTCTGTTATGGCTTTAACAAATGGAGTGGGCAAGGTAATGGATATTTTTGTTTTGATACAATGCCTGAACTTGTGCACGTTGTGTTTTGTTTTTTTTAAATACCTTAGTTGAATGATTTGGAAAATCTATGTGTGCTTTTGATATTAATAATCTGTAGTATTAGGCTTTTTCTACTGTATTATCAAGCTGCAAGTTAAAACCAACTGGAACGGGTGATACGAGTAGATATTGTGAAGATGCTTTGTGTTAGTAAGGTCACAGTTATGTGTAAGAGCCTGTAGTTTGTTTGAAATGCTTGTTGTAAAGCCCAGTTTCACTAAATACTTGTTTTTCTCTTGAAAGAGTAATTGCTGCGATAAATCTTTCCGGTGAACTTAATTAAAAAAGTCACTCATCTTGCTGTGTCTAGATTGCCTCGTTCTTTAGCAACAACTTGGATCACTTCACTACTTCGTTGAGCTATGGCCCGAAGGGAGGAGCAGAGTTCATCAGCCCTCTTTCAGCCGAGTGTATGCTGCAGTACAAGAAAAAGGCGGTTGCCTACATGAAGTCTTTGAAGAAGGTTTGTTCAGCTAGCATGCTTACACAGGGAAAACACAGTGCTGTTGGTAGCCGATTATGCCAAAGAGAATACAAACTAAGGGTTTTCAGTATTTGGATGAGGTTCTTTGAATGGGAATCTTTGGCTGAGGAAGGGAATCCTTAGAGCAATAATGCTGTTGAAAACTTCAGAGAGCGTAGTTGCTCTCAACTCAGGGTATGTGCCAATTCTGCCGTTGCCCATTTCCACTAATTATTTCCATGCCAAGACTTCAAGGAGAGAGGAGGGTTGCTGCCCATTTAAATTTCCTTCCGTATTCATCAGGAATATGGAGTGAATGACATCATATTCTTCTATTTGTATTCACTGGAAGACAGTGGACAGCAACATTAAAAAACAAAAAACAAACCCAAAAGCAGCTGCAAAGGAGGTATGCTGGAGAAAATGGGCTGAACCAAAGGACTGAACACTGCCATATCTCCCTGTTGGCTCCATTAAAGTTAACAGGTGATGCTGTGCTTAACAGTTGTTGTTAAATCACTTCACTGCAATGTCTGTAAAGTGGACCTTAAGATGTGTTTGATCATTAACACGTGGAGTTTTCTATTTAATCAGGTGTGCATTTTGGGGTGGTATTTTTTTTGTGAGCTGAAACCTTTTTTCTAGTGAATGGTGAACATTGGAATATGTTTTTCTTCCCTTTAGTAAAGTAAAGAGGGAAGTGGTAAAATAAATGTAGAATACATGCTCTGATGTACTGTGAAACATGTTTTGTTTTTCCTTTATCCTTTTGCAGCCTTGTGCAGATTCCGTGCCTTACGAAGAGGCTTTAGCCAATCGCAGAGTTCTTCTGAGTTCCACAGAAAGTAGAGAAGGTCTTGCACAACAGGTATTCTGGTAATTTTACTAGCCTAGACGATAGTGTATTTTTATAAAGGTGAAGTAGTAGCGAGTAGTCTCTACATATTTGTGTGTGGTCATTTGTTCCTGTATGTGCATATACTGAAACTTAAAACTAGACTGTAGATGTTTTACTTGTAGAGTTTTGAAAGCAAAACTTTTCCTTGTTAGGCTGGGTTATCCTTGTTCTCCTGTGCCTGCAGAATATATGTGTCATTACAAAAGACAGCATTATGCCATTGATGTCTTGATTTATAAGTACAAGAAGTCAGGCAGTCTTTAATAATGCAAACACATGCAAAATAAGGGCAGGAATAAGGCATACCGAAGTGTTTGTTTCTCATGTTATGTACCGTTTTGTGTGCTTTTTTTGGACTATACAGGATATTAGCACTAGTTTAAAAACAATGAATTATTTTTTCCAGTTAGAGTGTATTAATAGATTACAGTTTAATTAATCTTTCAGTGTGCTTTTTTTTCCTGGAAGATGAGGCAGAGGGAGGTCAAATGGTATTTAAAAAGCCTACACAGTTTGCCTATCTCCTCGTATGAATGAGACTGACTGATTAATACTAAAACTTTATTAACTTGGATGCTCAGACTGTGCTTGAGTCACCATCATGACTTCAGTGGGGTTTTTTTGTAGTGGCCAATATTCAAAGTGTACTTGTAGGGATGAGACCAGTTTCAACAGGAATGCGTGGAGTGAGAATGTGGACTGTTCCATAGCTGATTTCTTATCTGAACAAGTGGGTGGCTGTGTCTGTGTGAGGTGAGGCAGCTCTGGGAGGAGAGAATCATAGAATCACAGAATGGTTTGGGTTGGAAGGGACCTTACAGACCATCTAGTTCCAACCCCCCTGCCATGGGCAGGGACACCTTCCACTAGATCAGGTTGCTCAAAGCCTCATCCAGCCTGGCCTTGAAGACATCCAGGGAAGGGGCATCCACAGCTTCTCTGGGCAACCTGTTCCAGTGCCTCACCACCCTCTCTGTGAAGAATTTCTTCCTGATATCTAATCTAAACCTCCCTGATTTCAATTTATACCCATTACCCCTTGTCCTATCACTACCGGCTCTGTATTGTTTGCTCTTTCTAGCACAGAACAAAGCAGTGCTAGGGCCAGGTACACATCTTCCACATCTTGGTGAAATTCTTCTCTGCTTTGATTTCACACCTCGTGATGATGTTGCCAGTTCTGTGAGCTGTATCTTTGTGATGCATGCTTCAGACTAATTAACTAAGGTGGTCATTTCTGACACATGACCACAGTTAAGTGTGCAGCTCAAAGCAGTAGTTTACCTGCTGCATTACTCATTACCTCACTTACGTAATGGTTTAAAATAATACTGTCTGCAAACACTTCCTGTGTGTGGCTTTTTTCCCTGTGCGTTCAATAACCTGGACGGTAAACTTTCCCTCCTAAAGGTCCAGCAGAGTTTGGAGAAAATTTCAAAACTTGAACAAGAGAAAGAACACTGGATGTTGGAGGCCCAGCTGGCTAAAATAAAGCTAGAGAAAGAAAACCAGAAACTGAAGAACTCTCTTAGTGGACATTTAACTGAAACTATACAAGAACGTTCTGTTTTGCCAAATGTAGCTGAACAAAAGAAGGAAACCACAGAAAAGAGTCCGAGGGAACCTATTAAGAGTGCCAGTCTGGTAAGCGACCTTTTTCCTTCAGTAGGGAAAAATCTGTTTTCTGTAGCAGGAGTACTGTTTGGTCAGTAGCAAGCTAACAATGAAAGCTTTTTGGCTGTATTGAAATGCATTCACACTTGGGCTCCTTGTATTTGCAGAGCTGCTTGCTAATACTTTCTGCAGAGTTTGGAACTTGTTGGATTCTGGGACTTTGTTCGCTGTCTTTAGTATCGTGGAGATGTTTTTGTCGTTCTGCTCATACATGACTGAGGGGGAAATAATAGGTGTTTAACTTGCAGAATTTTTTCTGACTCTGTAGTTAGGAAGCCTTGCAGGTAGTATACATCTCAGGTCGCCTCTGAGTTTCCACTACTTTTTTCATCTCTGGGTATGTTAAAAGAAACAGAAGTAGGTAATTAGTATTTTTAAATGGATTCTTAAGCTTATTACAGGTCAGTTCGCTGTAGCTTAATTTTAACTTGAAACTATTCAAGCTTTTAGCATTCTCTGAAGTGCTGATTTTTACGTAACCTTCCCAGGTGCCTACAACTTGGGTTCAGCAATCGCTTTTGGATATGGCATATGTTCTGTCCTTGCTCTTGGATGTTGGCAAATGGCTTTTTCCTGTTTATTAGTTGTATTTAAAAGGTGTTGGCCTTTCTTCTGAATTACCACTTCTGAAGTGGTATTAGCAGGGATGTTGTCTGTAAGAAATAATCAATTTACTCAAGCTCAGCACTCAACAGAACTTTGTTTATTCCTCCATGCTTTCTTGTGCCAAGATAAAAATGATTACTGGATTGCTTTGAAATACCCAGTTTTGAAGTAAACTGACTTCTTAAATTTTTGATCCTGTATTTGGTCTGTTAGGAGCTTTAGGAGAATGGCTTTATGTAACTCATAGGTCGACATATTGTATAAATATTTCCCATAAACCTAAATCTCTAGTGCTGTTGAGATCAGAAAAAAACCCCTCTGATTCTGTGGGAAGATGCTCTTCCATGAAACTAGTTATTGGTGTACATCCCTCTGCTAGAGTTCTGGAACTCCATGTAATTTACTAGTCAGAGTGGGAAGAAAGGAATTCAGAAGGTATTCAATAAATCCAAGTTGGCTTTCCCTGTTATAACACTGCAACATTACTTCTCATGTTTATTAACATACCTCTGAATTAGTTTCATGTAATCAAGCAGTTGCATCTTGTTGCTTTTATTGCTTTTTTTTCCTTGTGTATGTTGTAAGGCAAAGGATATATTTGGAGGGCTGGTGTCAGCTTTAATTCTGTTCAAGGATGTATATTATTACCCTTGTTTGTTACAGGTGGAAGTGCTTACATTTGGTTTTAGTTTTAACTGTTACTATATATATATATATTTTTTTTTAATTAAAGTCCTTCTGTGACTGCAGCCAAAATGACTTGCAGCTATGGTATCTATTTCTGCAGTGCTCACTTCAGTGTGTTTTCTTCCTTGTTCTAGATTGGAATGTTGACTGTAACTACTGATAATGAAAAGGTAATCTGTTTTAAACATTATCAAAGTACATCTGCAAAGTGCTTCAATTCCAATTCTGTTAAACTTATTCCAAAGGTCTATTTACCAGCCATACTGTGTATAATGGCATGAGTCACCCATGTCCTCTGTATACTATATGTTCAAGTTTCATAAATCCATGTATTTCTTAACTTTCTTCTGGAAGGCAGTGTGAGCTGTGGTGCAGGCCTCTTCCCTGTAATGTGAGGAAGGCATTGGTCAGTTTGTACTTTCAGTAACCCTGACTGCATTCCAAACCTCAATTCTTAATTCTCGAGGAAGGGCTCAAGCTGCAAAAAAAGTCACTGACTGAAGTGCCTGGTGTCTAACATTTAAGTACAGACTGTCACAAACCAGAGGTCACACCAAAAGAAACTCTCATCAGCTGCCTGACCAGTCGTTAACTCTTTACTTCTTGTGGCTGTTGTGTAACACTTGGCAGAGTAAGATCCAGTGCTTTGCCTTTTCTAATACTGCAGGGAACTGGTGTGTATTTTAGTTCACTCCTCCTTTTCTTCTGAAGGTACGATTAATCAGGAGGTGGGAGACAGGTAATAATAACTGATACAAGTTCTTAAAAGCTACTGCACAGCGCCGAGCTTGAACATAACGACTGTTCATGTGAAAGCTGCCCTTAGTGGGTTACTCTCACTTCCAGTAAACTGGGGAGGTGTGGGTTGTCTTTTTTAAAGTTCAGGTGTCTGAAGAACCTTCTGGAGCATGCAACATCAGAAAGAGTTCTGACTGTGATGCACATACTCAATCTACTAAACATAAATACCTGTCTTCTTAAATTTTTGCTTTGCCAGGCTCCAGATGTCGAGTCTCGTGAAGACCTGATAAAAACCCACTATATGGCAAGGATAGCAGAACTCACGTCTCATCTGCAGCTTGCCGACAGCAAATCGGTACACTTCCATGCTGAGGTGAGCGTGCAGGCAGTGTCTGTACCAAAACCAGTAAATCCCTTTTTGAACTTCCCACAGGCAAGTGTTATGACAGTGAGTTTAAATATATGGAACATAATGTTTCATGAAAATCTATTCCCAGAATATGTTTTAACTATTACATTACCGTCACATTTAAAGATGTGCACAGGCTCTGAATCTAGGGATTATAGGAAGAGGGAAACATCCAAAGCAATCAGTTAAAGATGGCACAAGGCAATACTCTGGAACTAACTTTCTTCTCTTCTGCCTGCTATCCTGTTCTGATTGACAGTGTCGAGCACTTGCCAAAAGACTGTCTTTAGCAGAGAAATCCAAGGAGTCGCTCACGGAAGAGTTGAAACTAGCCAGTCAAAACATCAGTCGATTACAGGCAAGTAAAATGTTATATAATGTAATAGATGCATTTCGTAGTTGCATGTGGGGGGAAATTGGGGCAGAAAAACTATTTCGAGCATGGTCATGCCTTTACATCACTAGTTGTGTGATCTAAAAACGCTGACTGTGTGTGGAGAAGAGACAAATAATAGACTTCAAATCCCAGGTATAAAGTTGAATAAGCTTGCAAGGAAAAGGTTATAGTAACCAAGCCTGTGTCTTGGCACACTCGATGTCAATGCTTTTTATGAAAGTGGATTCTTTTCATGTCAAAAGATGTGGTTGTGTGACTGATTTCAGATGGTAAGTTGAATTCTTAATCCTTTCTAGCGCCTGGGACTGGAAGTCCCTTAGAAATGCCAGGGTGCTTTTTGAGATGGCTAGCTTGATACTAAACAAAAATAATTCTGGGGTAGCCTTTAAGTAGCTGTTGTTAACAACAGATGATAAACTCCTACGTCAGACGTCCTGTGAATGTCCTGTCCCTTTCTACTTCCCCTCCACGCAGCTGAGAAAGGAGCCAATAGTAAAATAAAGTATATAGAAACACTCAGTTTGTAAATGCCTTCATGCTTTCTTTGTGTTTAGTTCGTATCTTTATTGCTCCCCTGTCTGAGGTGGGTACCTAAAGTGCTCCTTACAGGCAGTGAAAATAATGATGTACACTTAAAAGGCACACAGTGCTCCTTTGGTTTGTTCCTTTAACAAATTCCACAATCAATATCCAACTCAGCACGGGATGTTCATCTCCAATTACATATTAAACTTCCTAAGAGAAGGTAACAGGCGCACCGTTTGTATGTTTAGTAGTCTGCATAATACTGAATTGCAGCACTGCTTGGGTTGGAAGGGCCGTTTGAAGGGAATCTGGTCCCCTCCTTTGGTCAAAGCAGACCGAGTTTGAATCGAGCTGTTGCATCGAGGGTTTCCTGTACAGCCATCCTGGCCTTCTGCCACAATTGCTCCACTTCCTCAGCACTGGACTGTTCTTTGCTCTGTCCTTGATTATTCCGCTTTCCTGGGCCCCTTTAATTTCCAGGGCAGTTTCACCTGGGATCTTGCCAAGCAGACCTTGAAAAAGCTAAAATCTACTCTTCTTAAATCTTGGGTTGCTGTACTTCTATTCATCTTGCTTGTTTCCCTCAGGATCTTAAATTCCACTAACTCATGGTTGCTGCAGCCAAGGCTACCATTGGCTTTCACATCCCTGACCAGCTTTTCCTTTTTTGGAACAGGGTCAGCCCTGACCTCAGCAGAGAGCATCTCTTAGGCCTATTGATACTGATATCAAGAAGTTCTTCACCATATTCAAGGCAATTCCTGAATTGCTCGTGTTCCACCTGGTTGCTCTCCCGGGACATGTCAGAGTAGACAAAATCCCTCTTGAGGATCAGGGTCTGGGGTTGAGAGATATTGATCGTCTTGTAGCAGATGCTTGCCGTATCACCCTTGTTGCTATCCTGTGATCCCTACCCAGGAGGTCTTAATTGGCCTCAAACCAGCCCTTTATGTAAAGCCTGATTTCTCCCCTTCTGTCCTTCCGACAGCGTCTGTGTCATTACTGTGTCCTGGTCATGCACACTATCCCACCATGTCTGCCTAATCCCAGAGAGATCACAGCTCTGCAACTCCATGTGGATTGCTGATTCCTTCAGCTTTATATGAAGGCCACGTGCGTTCATGTAGGGGCCATGCTCTAAGCTGTGAACTTTACTTGTTTCTTGGCGGGAAGGAGCGTTGGAAAACTTAGCTGTAAGCCAGAAATAGCGGGGGGGAAAATCATAAAGGAAACAGAGCAAAGGTAAGGGGAACATCCGTGCGTGAGACTTGAGGTAAAAGAAAGATAGCTGTTGACTTTCCTTTCATAAAGTGATTATTTTTTTTCCCCAATGGCTTAGGTTAAGTGCACACATTCAGCATCAAAACTTTAGCTTACTAAGCGGGGATGGAAGTTGGCTGCTTTGCCAGGTGTCACTGATACTGAGCAAAGGCTTCTGGTTATTTTTCCCCCTCCCAGGACGAATTGATGACGACAAAGAGAAGTTACGAGGACCAGTTAAGTATGATGAGTGACCATCTCTGCAGCATGAATGAAACCTTAACTAAACAAAGGGAAGAAATCGATACGCTGAAGATGACCAGTAAGGTGAGTTGCCAGGTGGTGGCATCGGGTATTCCTGCCCTCAGACCAACTCACAGGCTGTACTTCCCACTCTCGCCCCGCTGGAAAGAAAACTCCAAACCTGCTCACTGTGTTTCAGTGAAGGAGTAATTCTTGCAAAACATGGATGTGGGAAGGAACAAATACTTTGTCACTCCTTCATAGCAGGCTCTCAAAGTGTACCCTCCGGAAGAGCAGCACCTTTTCTCTTATTTCCTGCCCTCAGACCAACTCACAGGCTGTACTTCCCACTCTCGCCCCGCTGGAAAGAAAACTCCAAACCTGCTCACTGTGTTTCAGTGAAGGAGTAATTCTTGCAAAACATGGATGTGGGAAGGAACAAATACTTTGTCACTCCTTCATAGCAGGCTCTCAAAGTGTACCCTCCGGAAGAGCAGCACCTTTTCTCTTATTTATGTGTGGTGAAAATGGAGCTGTTTGCAAATGCAGGTAGTGACACCGGGTGTTTGTGGGAGGAGCGTCCTTTCTGCACTCCTCTCTGGGTTTCACCACACTCTGTACTTGGCAGCTATTCTTTTTCTCTGTTTTACTTCCATATTCTAGCTTCTCTCTCTCGGGTGTAGGAATGAAAAAAGTTGCTGCTTATATTCTTCTGTGAACTTCAAATGCACACTTAAATTCTTTTCCAAGCAAGGAGTCTACCCATTTATCAGGAACAAATTTCGGCCTAACCTGAATATTAATGATGAAAAACACAGACGTCTGCAGCTTCTGAGCAGTCAGTGATTAAACCACAGTCTGTCTCATTCTGACAGTTCTAGGGGGAAACAGATGTTGTGAAGGCCTTCACCCTTCACTCAGCTGGCTGTGAAACTAATAAACGAGGGTTATTCTCTTTAATTGCAGATTGCAAGGAAGCAGGTTTCACTGAAGGGTTAAAAAAGAAAAGTAAAATCCATGTTTTGATTAAAAGTCCCTAGATGGTGATTTTTATTTTTGAGAGTAAGCTCTCCTCCCCCGCCCCCCATGTATAGAACTGTGTTTCTTCAGGTGCCTGAGTGGTTTGACTTGGCACTGAAGTCTTTAAAGTTACTTTTATAAGTGTATAAGCTCTTGTGTTTTCCGAGGGAAGCTCTTGGCTGCATACTGACCATAGCACTGCATGTTTCTATAAAACGCCTTCTGGAATTTCTCCCTTGTCATGCCACTAAGACTTGAAGTGGTCCTCTGTCTGCAAGGAGGTGGTTCAGAATCTCACAGCCGTAGGCACAGATCCTGAGTGTTACCGACTGCAGAAGGCTGCGCAGTTGAAGTCAAAAGGATGCCGTTAAAGCCATTATCACCTGGAGGGAGTTGTTGGTTAGGTGAAAAACGAATGTTATGTTAAGAAAATAGGAAGTCAGGGAATTGCCAGCAAGTTAACCATTGCACAGAAGTTTATTTTAAGCTAAACGTTTGCATTGTGGAATTGTCACGAGTCAAATGAGAGTTGGACAAATTGTTTTCTTGTTTTCTAAACTAGGAATATTCTGTGTAGACCAAGTTAAAGCAAAATTTGTTTTGGAACAAAATGATGGGTGGAGGATTGATTTTTAATTTAAGGCAATTATCCTGTAAGACTTACACCTGAAATAGTTTAAGGTTGAATTATGACTTCACCTGCCTTCACTGCCCTTTACAATATTAGTGGTGTTAATCCAATTGAGTGTCCTGGGTCGTAATTCAAATGTCTCTTTTCCACGGGTTTCAGTTGAAGTAAGGTGCTGTTGTACATATTTGAAATATCTGATATTTGCTCTGTTATGCCTGTAAAGATAGAGGGATTTTTCAGAGCAAACAGTTACAAGCTTCCATTATTCAAAGCCTATGGACTGTTTTTTGACTGTACTTTGTTTGCTGTAGGCATAAATTATCAGACAACAGATTTTATATAATATCTGTCTCGATTTTCGTAGCGGAATTGTATATTCTGTTCGCTTGTTTCTTGTTGCAGGGAAACTCTAAAAAGAACAAAAATCGATAGCTTACAGCTAATCAACTGTCTTCGGAAGCTGCTGCTGCACAGGATGCAGATAGTGAACATTCGTTGTCCAATTCCTGTTTGTTCCAGGAAGCGGAGGGTGGTATTGGGTCTGGTAAAAAAACCTGATTTGGTGCTGTACATGGCTTTAAAATATTTAGAACTTGTAACAGATAAACCAGAACTTAATGTTGGCTCTAAACCAGGAAATACACACTCTGTGGATAATTTATATAGTAATTACCTTCAGTTTTTACTGTGCACTTTTTAAAACCAGGTTTTAATTTCATGTAATAACTTCAGGTTTTGTATATTTTCAAATATGATTATGCATTAACAAATTTGGATCAGTGCAGTAGTTGTCTGGTTTTTGAGTTATACCTTAATTTGTCAACCTGTGTACATTCCTTGTTGATAACAGTTTAAAAACTAGTTTTGAGACTGTTGGCAATGCAAGCTGTGCCATTACCATAAATGTATTATTCCTGTTTTCAGCCCTTTTGAATTAATTGGAATTGTGGCTTTAAATGACTTCTATAAATTCACACAAGTAAATGGGATCATGATTTCATTTTAAACTGCAGTAGTGGAAACTTTTGCTGCTTGTATTTGGCACTTTGGATTCTGAAGTAAAGAGCACAAAAAGCTGAATTGGGATACTTCCATGGAATTGCTTTAAGCCATTTAAGCTTAGGCATTTTGTTTACATGTTTATGTATATATCTTGGTTGAAATAGCTGCTCAAAGCTAGCAGAAATTGTGATCGTAATTTGCCCCGAAAGAGTGAAACAATGTGTGTAGAATAGACAAGCTTGCTGTGCTCTCTTACAGTAAAGAATATGAAATATGTAGATTTAAACACTGAATTTGCAAAAAGTCTTCATGGAATTAAGTCCTGATGGATTCACTGAGGGTATGACATGGCTTTTCCTGTGTTTTGGGAAGCTTGTGAGCTTTAGGCCTCTCCTAAGATAATTTTTTGAGGGAAGCCCAATACCATGAGTTTTCACAGCATTGATATTTAACTTGTTTTAATCAGATGCTGTGCTGATCTTCTGTTCCATAACTTGCATTCTGGCACTTACTAGTCCCATGAAGGGTTTACTCTGGTATCAGCTGTGTCAATATGTGTTACTAGTATGTAAAATAAAATCAACGAGATGAAACCAGCCTGACTCTCTTCTTAATTCTGGTTGCACCCAGGTGGCACGGCATGGTGGTGTGCTGAGAGGTTAGCAGCTATTCCTGGTGAGGTGAGACTGAGTAATCAGACTGGCCTAGTTACTCGTAGCAGTGCTTCTGTTTGTTTGAGCCAGGGTGCCTTTCTGATGCTGCGGTGTGCGAGGTACACCAGGCCCACGCTGGCACCTCTCGCCCTCCTGCCTGCTCGAAGGCAGACAAGCATGTGACCTGTGGTGATGGCAGCTGTGGGACTGCTCTGATACAGCTTTTCCTGTCAGTGACGATGGTATGTGGTCATGAAACGGGAGAGGAGGTGGGGAGTACCTGCAGCATTTCCTACTAGCATCGTCTCGAATTAAAACCTACATGGTGGTGCTAATGAGGGTTGGGAAGTGTTTCCTTTCTAACCATTTTATTGAAGCAGATACAGCTTAAACTGTTTCAGGTAAAGTTGGAAGCTGATTACCTTCTTCCAATTCGATTAAAGTCAGCCTTTTCTGAGGACTTTCATCTTGCAGTGACGGTACTGATTCAGTTATTTCATTCTTTGAGTCAAAATGCAGAATGTGTTACCACTGCTACTTCTCATAAGTGGCTGCATTCAGAAAAAGGTTTGGCTTACGCCATTTTCGACAGGCCTAAGTAAAAATGTGCTTTGAAGATTGAGTGTTGAAAAATGTGTGTTAAAGTGTGAAATATCTCCTATCTCGGACTGTTGGGGGTATACTCTGTTACAAAAACATCAGAACTGGAGTTAATATGGAATGTATAGGCATTTAGGCACAATTCCAATGTACATTAGTTTATCTTGCAGTATCTATTTGGAAATGTATTTGGGTGTCCCTCTCGCCAAATTGCAGTAAGCATGCTCGGGAAGAGACCGTTTTGATCACTCCAGCTGCCTTCCACTCTTCAAGGAGATGTTTTTGCTAAGTTCCAGACAGTCATAAACTATCGATACACAAAAATAGAATCCTGGAGAAAAAAATTAAAGTAATGGTAATTTGGATACTGTTGTAGTAGTGCCGTGCAGGGGCACGGTGTATTTCTGAACTTGGTGGCCTTAGAAATGGGAACAAGTGGCAATGCCCGCTAGCTTGTGCCTATCCACTAGCCAGGTGGTTCCGAGTCAGTTTCTGAACATCTCAGTTGCTCTAAATGTCCGAGTCATTACTGCACAGTGCTACGCTCTGTAGCAGAAGAATTCATCTTCCGAGATAAAATTTTTCCAGGAATATGAATTTGAACTGCTTTTGACTACATCAGATAGTCTGTGCAGATTATTATGGAATGCACAAAATTCGAGCAAAGAACTTGTACTAATACTGGAATTAATGTTCAGAAACTTTACAGTGTGAACACTTGACTTCCTAGTTGGTTAATTGGGAAACTGATGACAAACTGTTATAAAGTAGGAAAATCTTTAGGACAACACAGTGGAAATCCAGGCTTAAAGAAAAATCCCAATGCTAGTTGGTTGTTCTAATGACCAGTTCATTCTAACAAGTTTTATAGCATTTTTAGAGTGCTTAACTCATTTCTCCATAGTGTTGGGCACCTCATGAATAACTTTATGAATGTGACCCATTCTGATCACAGCACTATTTCCTATTAATAGTTTTAATCAGGTCTTCAAAACTTCTTTCTGAACTTTGCCTTAAACCTATGCTAACACTTTCATAGATTTCAAAATATTTAGCTACCCTAGATTGCTGAAAATACATCCCCAGTAACTATTCTTTGTGTTCAAAATACATATTTGCTATAAATTCATTCTTGGTTAACTTTGATTGCCCTCTTAAGATGTACGGCTTCCTGAGTTTTCAGAGTCCCCCAGGAGTGCCAAATACATTGACTGTTTTATAAGGCCTTGAGCTTTTATAGGTGAGAGGTTTCCCTGTCTGAAGGATTAACTTCTAAAACAGTGGTTTTGGGCAGCTTATGATGATGTCAGCCTAAGGGTGTTACCTCACTGGTGTTTACATGATCATGTCATTAATGGTTACATCTGTAACTAAATCACAGATGTATGTAAAGTGATTACCTCAGGGGTTGATTTGAAAATGGTGTGTGCAATGTCTTTTTCTAATTCCTTCTGATCCATTTTTAACCGGGTCCATGTTTCCAGTGATACTGGTGCTGGGAACTTCATGCTGGATTTGATCTAGTGGTGTTCAAAGCTGCATCCGTGTCAAAACAGAAATGCTGTTTTGCTTTCCCATCTTTGCTGTATAAATAGCCAGTGCCTTTCAGGGTATTTTCACTTCTGACTTGTAATCCTGTTGCTTCTTCTACTCTACCTTCCCTCACTGACGGATGAGTTTAATCTTTTGGCGGGGAATGGCCTTTGGCCCAGCTTGTTTCCTTGATGCTGATTTTGGGCGCTGCTCTGAAGAACAGACTTGCTCTGACATCCGAGGCATCAATTGCAAACAGGAAAGGAAATAAACCTTTTATCCCCGTATCACCTATCATGAGACTAGGGAAGTTATTCACAGGCTTGGTTGAGCAATGTGGATGCTTTTATTTTTTTTTAATATCAGCCTAATCATATATTAAACTTTAGAGAAACATGTGGCCGTGTAAATTGGGTGAACCTGTTGTTCTTTACTACAGCATGTATGTGAGGTAGTTTGAGAGCACCATCTTAGCAACAGCAGGGTCACAATTGAAATAAAGCTTAGTATAGTAAAAAAACTGTAATTGCTACCAGAGGTCTGATTGCTTCCTCCCACAAAGGCTAGATGCTGCTCTAATTAAGAATGCTCGTTCTGTCTTATTCTGCATTTTCTGCTTCTGTTACTGCTTGCAGTATTACTCAGTGGTGAATTAAAACCATGTTTGTTTAGGAGAGGCCATGTTTGCCCTAATTCCCAAATATTTCTTTAACCAGAGAGTTAGAAACTTGCCTTAACTCTCATTGTGGCTGCAGAACTGCTGGCTTGGTTATAGATGGGGACGGAGGAGAGCTTTTGGGGACCTTTGTTAACCAAGGCCTGACTGGGGCTTTGAAATCCACCATGTGGAAACTTGCCGGGGGCAGTTCTCATGGTCTGCCACCGCTGTGTGTCAGCAGCTTTAGACACGTCAGTGCTAATTCAGCATCGCTCGGCTTCTTCGGGAAGAGTGCAAATGCTTCCATCCCTGCAATGCTGAGGTTGCGCAGCTGAGCTGCAAAATAAGAAGTGTATGAGCCTTAGTGGGTTTAATTTGTCTGGTAAGCTACTATGCAAACAGCGCCAGAAGAATATAAACATTTTTATATGCGAAGTGGTAGAGACAGCAGTAGAAATCTTACTTTATCTGTACTGGTTTTAACTCAAATTCACCCTTTAAGTCCAAAATTTATAAACCGATGAGGTCTTACCCAAAGAAGTAGCTTTTGAAATCCAGGCCTGGTGTCAAAATGGTATTTATCATCTTCTATAGCCAACACAGCTTGGTCCTGAGAAGAGAGAGAAACCCACAAAATTAAGAGTCCGGGTAATTTAAAGCACCACAGACTCCTCCATGAATTGACCTGGAAGCACGTCTGTGGTGCCATGTAGTTTCTTGCAAACTTTATATGAAGAAAGTTAGTGCTCCTGGAATGAATCATAGACTCTTTAGGTTGGAAAAGACCTGTAAGATCAAGTCCAGCCATTGACCCAGCACTGCTAATGCCACCACTAAACCGTGTCCCTAAGCACCTTGTCCACACGCCTCTCCAATACCCCCAGGGATGGTGACTCCACCACCTCCCTGGGCAGCCTGTTCAGTGCCTGACAGCCCTTTCCATTAAGGTATTTTTCCTAATATCCAATCTAAA
>NW_010232520.1:0-818 GCF_000690775.1 Eurypyga helias | reverse complement strand
CCCTGTGGCACCAGTGCTTTCAGGAAAATCAAGTCTCCATGGGGCTGTATTTCATGGCAGAGCTGAGGAGCAGCCAGTCTACTCATGGACACTACACCAACAGCTCATTCCATACGGGTTTCCTTCCCCCTGCCTTTCCCCACATACAAAGTCAGGCTGTGGAGAACAAAAATCACAAAAAGCATCTATTGTTCCTCTGGCTAAGTCACAAAAATGCCACTCCTTCTGACAGTGGTACTGCTGATGGCTACGTATTCAGCTTTACAAAGAATCTGGAGCAAGAGGTGGATTCTCCATCTCCAGGAGGATTTAACTCATCCTCTTGTCAGTGATCAAAACCCAGAAGTATTGTTCAACACTTCATTCCTGATGTGAGCGTGGAGATGGGAAGGTCAGTGATGTACAAATACACTGAACACAACCCTCCTCATCTCTGTCAGCCAGGTGGCATCCAGTTATGCCAGCATATTTCCCTCCAGCCCTGGAATCCAGCTCAGGGAATCCATGGAGCAACCTCAGCCCCATGGAAGCAGAAACGTGGCTTGGTGCTCCCACGCCCCTCTCCAGTGTAACTGCACCAGCAGGTACCAGCAGCAACACGCTGTGATGTGAGGAGCAGAGACAGAAATGGGGCTTCCCCACCTTTCAGGTTGATTCCAGCCTTGGGCAGCACACACGGAAGATGAATTCACCTCCTCCCTAGAGCCAAACCATCGATCCCTTCTACCCATTCCCAGTTTTTCCTGCCAGAGCAGGAGGGAAGGAAGAAAAAACCCCAAACAAGTTGGGGTTGTGTTTGTTTGTTTTGCAGGAGGAAC
>NW_010232519.1:0-4555 GCF_000690775.1 Eurypyga helias | reverse complement strand
GGGATGCATCGCTCCTGATCTTGGATGAGAAGGTCCTTTAACACCTGCCAGTTTTCTTAGGTCACTCTTCCCTCCAGGGCTTCTTCCCACAGAACCTTTCCAATCAGTTCCCTGTAGAGGCTAAAGTCTACTCTCCTGAAGTCCAGGGTAGCGACCTTACTGTGCACTCTCCTCGCTTCTGTAAGGATTCCAAACTCCACCATTCCATGGTCACTGCAGCCAGGGCTGCCCTTGAGCTTCACATCCCCCACCAGCCCCTCCCTGTTTGTGAGAACAAGGTCCAGCCTGGCACCCCTCCTCGTCAGCTCCTCTACCACTTGGATAAGGAAGTTGTCATCGACATATTCCAGGAACCTCCTGGCTTTCTTGTGCCCTGCCGTGTTGTCCCTCCAACAGATATTGGGGTGGTTGAAGTCCCCCATGAGGACCAGGGTATGTGAATGTGAGGCTGTTTCTATCTGTGATATAAATTGAAGATAGGGAGGTTTAGATTGGGTATCACGAAGAAGTTCTTCATGGAGAGGGTGGTGAGGCACTGGGACAGGTTGCCCAGAGAAGCTGTGGATGCCCCATCCCTGGAAGTGTCCAAGGCCAGGCTGGACGAGGCATTGAGCAACCTGGTCTAGTGGAAGGTGTCCCTGCCCATGGCAGGGGGGTTGGAACTAGATGATCTTTATGGTCGCTTCCAACCCAAACCATTCTATGATTCTGTGATTCATTTCAAGACCCTAGTTTTTATACCAAGAGTCAGTGAACAGCCAATTCCTATCCAGCTATTTCCTCATATGGAAACTGTCCTATACTTCAGATCATCCTACTTGCCGGACTCTCAGTAAAGAAAGGTGGAGTTCAGTGACATTTGCAATCTTAATTGACGTTTTCCTGTTCAAAGGCAAGGTTTAAAATATGATGCAAGTACTGTAGTGTTGGGATAAGTCTCAGCTAACTTCTGATACATGACTCAAGGCTGAAGGTAAGAAGTCTGCTGAGGAAAAAGAGGAAATAAGGATATGCAAGACTAATGAGATTTTATACAGAAATGTAAGATCTCTGTAAAATTGAGGGATTTAATTCTGTTTAGAAGGCAAGACACCTTTAATTGGAGTTACATTATGTGTGCCTAGCCCAAAGGAGTCACAGAGGTATAAATGGTCACTATTATGTTTGTCCTTTTGTAGTACTCTTTAATTCACAAACAAGATTTCTTTTAGTTTTAGGTCCCCAGAAATCTTACCTTCCATTCAAAGTGCAGCAAATTCAGGATATTTCATTTTATGGGAAATTTTTGAGGTAGACACTTGAAAATGTTTGTGTGGAACACTAAGAAAAATGGCTGGGGCACAGAGACTGACTATTAGATATTGATAAATGACTGTTGAAAGCCAGGGTATGAGCAGCCCACCGTGAAACCACTGGGGTGTGCGCTCACAGCGAGACACAGGCATCATGCCCTCACCAGCCGGGTGATTGATCAGGAAGAGGAGACACAACTTTCCCATATTTGCTCCTCTCACACACACATATACAGTGTAAGTTTGCACTCTGGGAAGAGAGACAGGCATCTCTGAAAACAATTCAGCCCACTAAACCCAAAAAACAGAGCATAATAGAAAGCTTGAAGTGGACAAGCACTAAAACAAGAGCAAAATACAAAAGGAGGAGGTCCAGAAGTTGATATTTATGATGAAAATCATAAAAATAAATGAAGCACTATTAAGTATACCCATTTCTTCTTGCTCTTTGTGGCAATGAGTGGTAATTGAGTCACCAGATTTTATATTTAATTGTTGATATCAAGTAGACTGTACAGAATGGGCAAGGATCTTCTTCATTCATATCACTTTGTTACTGTAGTTTGGTTTTTTTTTGCTCAGGTTCATGAGATGAAAATCATAAAAATAAATGAAGCACTATTAAGTATACCCATTTCTTCTTGCTCTTTGTGGCAATGAGTGGTAATTGAGTCACCAGATTTTATATTTAATTGTTGATATCAAGTAGACTGTACAGAATGGGCAAGGATCTTCTTCATTCATATCACTTTGTTACTGTAGTTTGGTTTTTTTTTGCTCAGGTTCATGAATTAATAATACCATGCAATGCCACATCTCTGCTGAAAACAACCTCAGCCTCAACCACATTCATGGGAAGGTGTGAGCTGGCTGTCTTCCTTAAAACGAGCTCTGTGAGCTAATGAAGCCTGGCACCCCATAACTTTTTTCTCACTGTTAAATGCCCAGATGACTAGGAATATTTTCAATAACTGCTTCCTGTCTGACAGACAACTGGTTAATCTTCAAAGAAATTTTTAATATTAAAACTGCTAAAACTCCATTTCGTTATATTTATGTTATAATTTATTATGTTAATAATCTTGAGCTCTGGTTAAATACCTTTGTTATTTGAAAGCTTAATGGATAAATAAGAGGCATTTTGTCTCATTGTAAGACTTCACTAAGAATATGTTTTTTATAAGATTTTTTTTTTAATATTACAATAAGATAAAACCAGCAGTAGTTCTATGGAAAAGAAAAAAATGTTACAATATTATATGTCTGTACAGCAGCATCTTGTGTCATGTTTTACTCTATGGCATCACTGAGATAAATGTATAACTATCTGTTTCTTTACGTATGTTTATTAAAGTACATGAGAAAAGATATCGTACATACAGTTATTGATAATTTTCAAGTTCAAAAAAATAATTCTTTACAAGTCCAGATATTTCAAGTGAAATGCAAAACTGTATTCTGCCCATTTTTAGATCTTGCCCTGCTTAATCTCTGTTATCTTCAGCCTTCTGAACCATACAGAAACCATATGCTGAGAGATACTATTTCATGTGTATTGTGTCATCTGTAGCAGTTTAGTAGACTAACACATCATGTTTTATTGTTGTCCATACTCTTGTTGGAACACTGTTTCCTTTTGCTTATAGGAGAATCTGATGCAAAAAGGAAAGAGAGGGAATCTCTAAAATAAGGTAAAACAATCAAAATAATTAAATCAGGTCTAACAGATCACAGCCACCTTTTTCTAAGATGAACTTGATGGTTCTTTGCGGCAGACATTAAATATTCCATCTTTTAAACTATTCCAAGAAACCAACTCATTATAGTTTGCCATGAACAGTGATAATTATATGCACTAAATAGCATAATATTATTATAATCAGAAATTACAAACCACACAACTGTATTTAAATCTAAATATATAATAATGATAGAGCAAACTAATATATGAAAATTACATTAAATAATGCCCCACACATTGAATCATTTGGATATTATTTGGAATAAACAGAAAATTAGAGGTACTAATGCTGACTCCTAGTAATTTCTAGTGAGTTCAGAAAGTTTTCAGGATGGGGAAAGGGAAGAACATACTTTGTGGGGTTTAATGTCCTCCAACAGAAGCTTAAAGTTCAAATAATACCTGCACTAATTATTAATTATTATTGTTGCCTACCTAATAATGCACTTATAATTCCCCAGTGGAACATCAACCACACCAACACAAATTTTTACATTATTCACTTCTTTAGAAATTACTGCCCACTTAAATGGAAGACACAGACCTTATAGGTATTAGGTCTATACCTTATAGGTATAGACCTGTGCTACCACCTGTCTACTAATCTTGTAGCTGCTTCCATCTTTCCTTCACAGAAAGATGAATAGATATTCCAACCACTTTGAATCAGTCAGCTGAACTGAATATTGTAGAGAAATTATCACATTTGAAATATAAGTTGCAGCCCAAACAGTTTTATAACCTTTCTGGAACATAGAAAGTTATTACTTTTCAAAAGAACAACAAAAATAATTGAAATAGCTTTTTTTATTTATAAAACCAAGAACACTTGCCTTAATATCTCAGTTAATGTCAAACACGGATGTCAGGATTCTTAGAATCAGCTCAAATATATAAGCTATTTTGCTTATATAACATAATTTGTGTAGTGATTTTGACCTCAACAGAAGTGGTCAAAACAATTAGTTTCTAGTCTCTGGTTTTACAAAACACACAAACCAAAGCATAATATGGTTGGTTTTTAGTATTTCAAGGGAGAGTATCCTAAAAGACATTTAACAATGGATTTGTCTCAAAAATATAAACTTTAAAAATTCATGAAGCAGAGAGAATCAGAAAATGGGTCACTGTCAGTGATGTATTAATTTAATGTTTAATGCCTAATATTAAACACAAGAACGCAATTCTTCAGCATAATGTTTTTAGGACACTTTGAAGTAAACAGCAGTAAAATTGGAATGAGTTTGAGTTCAGAATTTGTATATTACATTTTTTAACATTTCTGCTTTTGAGTACAAAGAAAATTAATGAGTCCTTTAAAACTACACCATTTTATGTTTTGCTTTGAACATGTGGTTACACTGAGGGGCAAGGTTTGTGCTAAACTGGAATAAACAAGAAAGAGTAAGTGGCGATGTCTCAGCAGTTCAAAGGAATCCCATGGGGAGCCTGCATCAAACCACATACTTCATTACCATCACCTTCAAGCAGATATTTGGGGTGTGTAATTGCAAAGGGCGGG